>NC_139835.1:25174475-25186975 GCF_963691815.1 Echiichthys vipera | reverse complement strand
GAATATACAGTTGGGTAGTGATTGTTCTGAATGATTTAAGATATGGCTTTAAGCTGCAGGTGAATTGGTTCAGGGATTCACCTTCTCTTCAACTACAATCATCTTAATCAAAATTAAAATTATAGTTAGATTAAATTAAATCTTGGGACATTGGAAATTGGTGATGTGGTTCCTGAGACTCAAATTTGATCTCTTTGACAACAGTACAGATGTTGTTTTCTATAGTTAAGTTCGGATGCATTCTGCCAAAGTGATAACCATCACAAATGCAGAGAATTATGATCAAGGCTGCTTTTGCTTGAGAATTAAGTTCATTTAGTAAAACAAATTGTTTTTACACTTTATTCGTTATTGTTATACATTTTAGAGGAAACATAATTTTTGCCTAAGTATTGGCAAGCAGGTATTGTAGGAGTATAAAAATGAAATAGTCAGTGATGCAGATCAGTATGAGCATCACATCCAGTACACAATATGTTTCTTTCAAAAGAAATTCTCTTCCACATTAGTATCTCATTTCATCTTCATCCACTTATCCGGGGTCGGGTCGCGGGGGCAGCAGCTTTAGCAGGGGACCCTAAACTTCCCTTTCCCGGGCCACATTAACCAGCTCTAACTGGGGGATCCTGAGGCGTTCCCAGTCCAGTGTGGAGATATAATCTCTCCACCTGGTCCTGGGTCTTCCCCGAGGCCTCCATTAGTATAATTTAATTTATTTTTTAGGAGACAGGGTTAGTGATGCGTGAAAGCTAACAGTCAACTCAGGTGAGAGCCAGAAAAACTTCCTCCACCTTCAACAGTGGTCTGGTTTATTTCCTTAGCTCCAGGGTCACCTGGAATCTGCACCACCCACCTCTCAAGCGGAGCAACATGATTGGTTGAACGTGTCATCGGGATTTTCAAGGATGAATGGGATAACCAGAATGTAAACCAGCGTGCAAAGCTGAGGAAAAACACATCGCATTGGCTGAAAAGAAATATGTGACATCTTTATGTGTTTTTCTATAAACACAACAAAACATGGGGAAAAACTGAAGGTGTCTCATCTTACAACAATTGAATTTCTATAACATCCATCCATGTTTGTGCACCGTGAACACCTTAAGTGCCACTCAGCACAATTAGGTTTTAAAGCTGCTGTGTGTCATTCCTATCTAAGTGGTGCAGTGACTGTGAAGGTCCTGAAGCAGCAATTGTGACGCCGCTGAATAACTGGCAGCTGAAATCAGAGTGACAGTACAGAGATGACAAGTAGAATCAGATATAACATAACATCTCGCTTTGTTTCCAGTGGCTGAACAAGAGTTGTAAAGTTGATAAAACCATCTATAAATAATTAAACTTTTCTGGGCTTTCAAAAAAAACACTTTTTGGGACTGTGTTTACCCAGAGTCAGATGAGAATATCTGTTTAATCATTCAGAGAAAGGGGTCCACAATCATTTAGCGTAGCTTCACACAAAGATAATACTCTACAATTGAAATTTAGTTTGTTGCTTTAGTACGGAAGCTTCTGTTTGACTAATACGCCAATGTGTCCTTATAGAATGTGTCATTACTAAACCATGTTCATTTATCTGCTGCTATCAGCCTGCAATTTTCTCTTTTCAGGCTTTCCACCAGATTTCTAAACCTGGCTGCAGGCATTTGCTCCCATTTAGCCAAGAGTATAAGTGAGGTCCAACATGATGTTGGGTGATAAGGCCTGGTTCTCATTTGGTGTTCCAGTCAATCCTAAAGGTGTTGGATGGGGTTTAAGTCAAGTTATTCCACAACAAAAAATGATTTCTTTACGGAGCTTCCAATGAAAGGTTCTTCCTATATCTTGGGAAACTGGGGAAGTAAGGGCACAAGCCTGTAATGGGTAAAAACCATAAGTCTGAAGAGCCCAAATAAGTGTGTGGCTCCTGGTGGTTCTCTTATCCAAAAAATGGGAAAAGAGGTGGAGCGTGAGCAGAGCTGAGGTAATCCAAATTACAGTCTATTCTCTCCGACACCCACCTGTGACACCCATCTGTCACTCAAAGCGGCTATGCCCTTTATTATCATAACTTTAAGTGTTATTTATATGGGTGAGTAATATAAAAAAAACTCACCTGTTGTAGTTTTCATGAAGGGAAAAATTAGCTGTAGAGATTTTTGCATCAGGCCGTAAACATGTTTATATCTGCTGTAAATGGCCATGGTCTAGGGCATGGGAGTCAAACTGATCCAGTAAAGGGCCGTGTGGCTGCAGGTTTTCATTCCAACCAATCAAAAACACACCTGGTCCAACAAATCAACTGTGTGAAGACAGTTCAGGTGATTGAGTAAGTCGAGTCAGGTGTGTTCCTGCTTGGTTGGAATGAAAACCTGCAGCCACACGGCCCTTCACTGGATCAGTTTGACACCCATGGTCTAGGTGGATTGAGTCACTTTCGGAGCCAGCCTCAAGTGGTCGTTCGAGGAACTGTTGTTTTTGGCACTTCCGCGTTCGCTTCATTATTCCGCCCTGGAAGTTGCTGCTTGGCATGCAAAATGAAGGAGACAAATGCAAACTGTAGACACAAAGTTGGGAGGACTCTGTCTTAAATATCATTGTATCCTGTAACATAAATACTTCCCTTCATTGCAACTAAGTGCAAACAACGGAAACGGCGCCCTACCAAAAGAACACAAGGGGACAGGGATGTACTGTCCAAATGCAGATACATTTCCTCAGTCCCTGAAAGTGGTTTTGGTTTGCTGATTATTATTTTATTATTTCACATTTGATATATTTCCCTTGAGACATTTACACTGTGCAATTGATGTGGACAGAAATGTATTGTGACAGTTCCATAGCAGAGCATCTGCTTTCATGAGGCATATTAGCAGCGCTTGTTCTGCCTGTCATCATCTTGCGCCGATTCAGGTCACATTGATTTTTGTTTCTGTTCTCCACAGTATTCTCTCACTCTCTCCACATACTCTCGTCCTCCTCTTCATCTGCTTTCATATCTGTCAACTGCTCTGGCTTTTATGGATTGAATTTCAAGGAATATTGGGGCAAACAATCTGTGACTTGAAATGCACTTGAGAAAGGATTATGGGATACTTGACATTTGTATGTGTGCGCGTGCATGTGCGCATGTCCGCGTGGATCAGAAGGTGTCCTGGTGGTCCTCTGTTTCCTGTTGGACCCTCTAATCCTTTTAAATCAGCTTTGTTAATCCCACTTTCTTCTCACAGCTGCTCTGGCTCCATGCAGGCACATACAAGCATTCTTACCTCTGTGCATACGGGCTGCATTTTCTGCCCACTTCAAAAGAACACTGACATTTTTCGAAACATTTTTGCTTGCTGGCTTGCAAAGTAAGGTTAGAAGATCAATATCGGTTTACGATAAGTTCAGCAGCATTGAGTCTATTAACACTGGGCGAGAGGTGGTGTACACCCAGGACAAAATGGAAAACACGTGTGTTGACTGATTTAACTTGAGTGGGGCTTTTAAAATGCATGCAATTCGTTGAATGAATATATTCCTCTTCAGTATTTTGAGTATATATTAAAATTCTTATATAATAAAACAATGATTAGTCCAATAGGAAAAGATGTAACAGAGATGGAGAATAAATGGAAGGATAAGTGGATGTGAGCTACAAAAGCAAAGCAGCCACTCCCCTGTGCTACCACTGGGATTTCTTTTTTGTTTTGCAACTTTGCCCTTTTTCTCCTTCACCTAATCTCTCTCAAATATTCTCTCCGACTCTCCCACCACCCCCCTTCCCACAGATCTGTTTATAGAGGCAGAGTCTTTGAACCCCAACAGTCTTTATAGTTCAGAGGCTGTGAGGTGGCAGCTGCTAATGTCAATGCTAATGACTCTTCCCCAACCTGGTGAACGCTCAAAACACCTCTGCACTGCCAGCCCACAGAGGCCAAGGCGCCAACAGTCCTGAATCCTCATTTCGGAGAAGTCAGAAAGGGTGAAGGTTTGAGGGGGAGGACGGTACGAAAATGAGGAGCTTTATGAATGTATTCATGGAAAAACAAAGATGAGTGCAATAAACAACCCAGAGTTGCTTAAGCTTTCGAGCAGTTGCAGAAGTGACTAGAGAGGCTGCTTTCTTTAGCTAGCATGTCAACACCAAATTAGCATCTGGATGCCCCAGGGACAGAAACATTGGGAAGCCCTTGTTTCGCTGCTAGAGAAAACCTGGAGAGTGACACAAAGCTGCAGGGAGAAAGACATAGAGACAGATGATAATGAGGACTGCTCCTATACAGTGTCTGCAGCTGCGTTCTCTTTCAGGCTCTTCCTCCTCCTGCGAAGGATGCAGCCAGTACTTAAGAAGGCTGGAGGTCAGCGGGTTGAACCTGCACGTCCTCCAAAATTAAACAGTCTATGTAGGATTCAGCAGCATCGTCAGTTCATGCCTTGACCCCTGTAGACATAATCAGCAATGTGAGCAGTACTCACCACAGGGTGGGACCCAGAGCACAGAGCAGAAGTAGATGTAGAGTAGGTTATAAATGTGCTCCGGGTAGCAGGACAGTATCATTGTTTACTGTAGGCCTAATGCCTAATCAAAAAGCTGGTAGCCTGCTGGCTGCTGACATTCCAGACCATTCTCAATCCTGGATCATCAAATAACAGCACTTTGTCACAGTCCCCCAGCATCTGATATCGATACACAAGTAGTGTTTGTATGCAAGATGCTCAAATCAACTGCTGTGAAAGTCAGGTGATATAGTATAAAGAGCCATAGAGTCCACCTGGGGAAGAGGTCGGTTGGTTGGATGGGTCAAACAAACACATAACTTTCACCCAGGAGGCCGCAGTTTGTGTCCTGTGAGAAGGAGAAGAAGAAGTTTGTTATTTGCGTTGTCTATAACTTACAGACTTGACGTAAACTATGTGCTAATCACACTTATTCTAACCAAACTTATGATCTTTACCTTAACCTTACCAAGTAGTTTTGTTTGAATTCACAGTTTTAGTTGTGGTACTTGGATTATAAGCTACCCTGTGTGTTTAAACGTGATGGCAAGAGGTCCTGACCACGCATCCATAAGTGGCGCGTCGTAAATGAGAATGGGTTGGTCATTCAGCCAATCCTTTAAAGATAATAATATGATTTTAGAGTGCTTTTATACAGTTCTTTGAATTAAAACACATAGAATATTTTGTTCTTTATGGGTCAAATTCAGATTGTATTGTGTTGAATATGCGAAAGGTCAATGAGAAACAAGGTCAAAGCTGAAGATGATTGAACTTTGAGTTGTTGAATGCCCAAGGTAGTGCTAACACCATATCAAGAATCGTAACTCTGTGAAGGAAAACAATGACTTAACAGCAGCACAAAACAATTTTGATCATACAAAAAAGTCTTCATGTTGTTGTTGCACCGACTTTACTCCCAGCTAACGAACAGGTGCGACAGACATTTAACACGTGTCACCCTTTTGTTATTCTGTTATTTCCTCCGACTGAATGTCATTGTGTTCCCCTTTTCTTCACTGACTGCTCTGTTCTCTGTTTTACTAGGGGAATCACTCTATTCACTGAGCTCACAGTGATCTGTTGTACATACGTTCATAGTTTTCCATCAAAACCTTTTTCTTCGATTTCAAACACAGCTGTACAACTGTTGTCTGGTTGTTTCAGCTTTCCGAATTCAACTCACCACCCTGTGTGCATTTCTCACTCATATTTATCTTCAGTCAATTTATGCCAGGATTTAACCTAGTTTTCTATTCCCTTGTTTGCTCTACTGTTCTTCACAATTAGCGTCTAATACTAACTGGCTCTTATTTAGCAATTAGTGTCCTCTCCCACAATAAAACACTTCAGTAATAACTGCAGGTCTATTCCCTCCCTCCCATGTGAAAAATACATAAACACATCAAAGCAATTCAATTAGATGCCCACAAAACACCAAACAGGGATTATAAAATTAAGTGAATGAGGATGCAATGTGCAGCTGAGCTCAGATGAGTTAATTAGAAACAATCAGAATGTGCAAAAAAATCTGCCAGGAGAGGGTGCTGACTTCAAATTGTAAGTAAAGTGATCTTAATCAAGTGGCACTTTCAAAAACTGTAGCTAAAAAGTGATTCAAAATAAACAGTGCAGTATGTAAAACTTCAAAAATCTAATTTGATATTTCATAGATTTGGAGAATGTTGCTCCAAAGTAGATGAAACATGACAATATCACTGGTCTCGGCCTTCGTGAGCGGTGAGCTCTGTTGTGTTACTTCACTTCTGTTTACATTGTTGTTGGTTGATGGACGCCAGAAAACAACAGCGCAGGTCTTCATGAGCTGGAACGGTGTGAAGCTGTGTGGTGGTCTGAGTAGTGTCTTCAAAATATAGCATCGGTTTGCACTCAGTGCCACGCCCTACACCTCCTGCTGCACTCTGGAAATTATGTCTTGATGGCAATGATGTTTCCTTCCTCATAAAACATTCCTGGAGCAGATCTTTAAAAATATTTTTGAATCCTGCGATTGTTTGCTAGCTACCATTCTTCTTCGCCCCTGTCTTTGTGGGTGCATTAGGGAGCGTACCTATGTTCCCCGGGTCCTACTTCCCTAGGTCCTATGTTCCCCGGGTCCTATGTTCCCCGCTGTGTATATGACCAGGGAACATCGGACCCCTTTTTTTTTTAAAAAAAAAGGTCTGGTTCAGCACTTTTCCCAAAAAAGGTCCTGTGTTCCCCGCTTTTTTTGTGACCGGGGAACAGTGGACCACTGCTGTTCACAGAAAGGGTCCTATGTTCTCAGGTCTGTTATTTTTTCCACAATCAGTGCTGAATTCCCTGGCAAATAGGCTTATGTAGACCCTAACACCACCCCCTAACCCTGACCCTGCCCTTCAACCTAACCCTGACCGTTGCCTCTAGTCGTACCAAAATGCTGAATTAAATCCGCGAAGGCAGAGGCTTATGAAACTGGGGAACATAGGACCCTTTTGGGGAAAAAAGGTCCGATGCTCCCTGAGTGGGGAACCTAGGACCCGGGAACATAGGGATGTGCATTGTTACGTTTCTTTGCACTTTACCACCACTAACTGTCAATCAGCAAAATAATGTGAAACCATCAGCAGGAATTTGTAGTGCATTGCTTTCATGCATCTGCACTTAAGCGAACATGCATGATACAGACAAAATCGGGGCAAATTCTCATTGCTCCATGTCACTACCAGTGGTGTCTCCAAGGGCTGAATAAAGCTGACCAGCTGGACCTGTGCTAGTGCAGACCGGCTAGAACTGGTGAACAAGGGATTATAGTTTCTGATCATGAATTACTTTTCAAATTGTTAGGGATTTAGACACCTCTGCTGGAAGGACCAATTTTTTACAGTGTTTCTTACAAGAAAAAGGTTCAAACTGAAACAGCAATTTCACACATTTTCAAATTTAGATGAGAGTCAAAGAATAACACTTGCACACTGCTCATATAGCCCACAGGCCATGTATTTTTCAGACAGCACTATGTGTGCACCACTCATTTACAGATCTCACTCAGCCAGAAAGACATGGAAAAGGAAAATTATGGGTTATAACAGTGTTTGAAGGCTGGTTAACTAAGAGGAAAATGTCAACAGATTCACAGCCTAGGGGCAGAAAATCCAAATCAAGAGCTACCGTCTCTTTTTTCCTCCAGTGCAAAACTCAAGCACTGAAGCAGTTGGCAGTTGCATAGCAATTATAGCTAGGATAAATCAATACCTCCCAGGATGTGACACAGTGAAAAGGCTTCACTTCACACAAGCGATGAAGTATTAAGCTCGCTAAAATATATATTTATAAAGTGATGGGAGAGGGAGCGAGATGGGAACTTGATTATCATGCACTATAGGCAGTCCCGAACCACTGATCAGTGTCTCAGCAGAAGCAAAGTGTGCATGTGTACAGTATAGTTGATGCAACTGACCAGGGTTCACGTCCTGTGTCTAAGCACTTATTATTGGCTCTTTAAAAAGGATTTAATGATCACAAACTGTAACCAAGTGATCTTTTAGTTTCTCACCCTAATCTAACCTTAAGTTGAATATCCTATAAGAACTGTTTACCGTGGCCGTTTGACTAGTTCAAGAGAAAATCAAGAGATTGTTGTTTGTTATGAAATCAGTTTGCTGGTGGTTAGCACTGTCGCCTCACAGCGAGAGGGTTCCTGGTTCGTATCCCGGCTGGGGCCCCTCTGTGTGGAGTTTGCATGTTCTCCCCGTGTCTGCGTGGGTTTTCTCCGGGTTCTCCGGTTTCCTCCCACAGTCCAAAGACGTGCACGTGTTCGGTTCATTGATGACTCTAAATTGCCCGTAGGTGTGAATGGTTGTGTGTCTCTGTTCGTCCCTATGTGCCCTGTGATAGACTGGCGTCCTGTCCAGGGTGTACCCCGCCTCACGCTCAGTGTCAGCTGGGATCAGCTCCAGCCCCCCGCGACCCCGACAGGGACAAGCGGTTGAAGATGAATGAATCCTCTATTCCTCATCAGCAGCAGACGCCTATGCTTCGTATCAGTCAAAAACGGTTAAAGTTTTTTGCAATGGCAACGGTATACATAAAAATGGCCGGCACAGACCATCTTGCTATGTTGGTTTGAATGGGGATGCCTGTTATACTCCTGTTCTATTTTTGTGGTTTTACCACACCAATTAAATTTGTTTCTGCATTGTAAACTTTCTGTTTTCCAGCAGTAACCACAGCGAACACTCAGAGCCAGAACTCTGAGGCAAATTGTGAGTTTCCATCATGCTTTTATCTAAACTTTGCGCATAAATGTGACAATCCGGGTGAAAATCGCTGCTTTTATCTCGTTCTCAGTGCCACAGCCTCATTATGTGTTCTCTGCAAGGTTTGCGACAGTTTGTCAATTAATTTGATTGAAAGCATAGACTATAAATTGGGTGTTTGCAGTGGAAGTAAGTGTGCAGATGTTTTGATCTTTTTGCCATTGACTTTTTGGAACCGCATATAAAGTCTGCGCTTAGATGGAACATTTTCCCTTTGTTGATCATGAGACCCTCCAGCCTTCACAGTACACTGTGACACAGACAACTGGGGAAAATGTGTTGTTGCCTTTTGTTTTAGTTGGTCATCTGTCCCAACAGAAACTCATTGATTCCATAAAACCAGCAGCTGCTGATTAGGCTAACATACCTGACCAAAACACACACAAGCACACAGACATGGCTGCATAGATTAAAAACACTTACAATACAAATATGTGGACCACATAAAGAAAAGCTGTTGTTAATTTTAAATGAAGATACACCTTTTGTTTTTTCCCCCCACATTTTGCTCATTTGCTGCAAACACTTTTCATCATTTGTCCAAAAAAACAACAACAACTGATTAACTTTAAATATTCTCATAATTCTCATAATTGGTTAATTTTACTTCATTGCATGTGTTGTTTGGTGTTTTGACAAATACAAACATTTTTACTGTTAGCTAAGTCCACAGGTGACATTTACTGCCAGTGTAGAAGTGGTTCAACGTTCATACAGTTCCATATGAACTTAAATTCAAAAATCTAATACAATGAATAATAAAACTCATAATCGAGTTGCACAAGGTCCTTAAACAGTGAATGTTATCAGCCAAGTGAATGGGTGTTTTCAGTTGTTAGCATATGAAATGGTATGGCCCTACCCCACCTAAGTGGTATGGCCCTACCCCACCTACTAGTTTCCTAGATTGTGACAATAAGAAAATAATGAAGAGTGGAGGTTAATATGGTAAATGAACACTCTGAAATAAACCATTTCTTGTTCTTCTTGATAATTAAAATCAAATTTGCTCAAACTTTCCCTTTTAAAAAGTTTGAATGGATGTCCTTTACATCACAATGTTGCTCCTTTTATTTGGGTGAAGGTTGTGAATGCTTGTTCAGCCTCCGCAAACAGTTTTCATACACAGGTGAGGTGCACGGCAAAGGTCTGAAAATAATGATCACCCTTTCAATATAGGCCACATTAGCATCGCATTAACCTTTGGGAAGTGTGTGCGTGAGCCAGGGTTAGAGGAGAAAAAAGGTTGAATTCTTTCTCTCCTCCCTCCCTCCATCTCTTTCTCTCTGTGTAATTCTCTTGCAGTGGATGCCATGTCCTCTCCCTCTTTCTCTCCCTCTTTCCTCCTTCATCTGTCTATCTTCAAGGATGTATCTGTCTACTGGCAAAAACAATGTGACATAAAAGCACCCTCTCCCCATTCCTCTTTTCTTTCCGTCTTTTTTTCCAAGGCAAACGGCTACCAACACGCATTTCAGTATGTTATTTCCCCAAAAAAGTCTTATTATCAGTAACAGTGAAGTGGGCAGAAAAAAATCTTATCAAACAGAATAGTATTTGAAGTATGATGGTAATGTTGACTTATACAAAAGGATGAGGAGGAGGCTCATCTCTTGTGGGAATTATTGTCTTGTAGGAATGTAAAGATAATTTGCAAGTATGGCAGTATTTACCATATTTTCCGCACTATAAGGCGCACCACATTATAAGGCGCACCTTCAATGAATGGCTTATTTTGAAACTTTTTTCATATATAAGGCGCAACGCATTATAAGGCACATAGAACAGACGCTACAGTCGAGGCTGGGGTTACGTTCTGCATCCATTAGACGGAGCTGCGCTGAAGGGAATGTCAACAAAACAGTCAGGGGAGGTCATCTTGTTGCTTCCTCCACTTCGGCACCATTGATTGGTTCATGTTAAACTCTGTGGCTGCTGCTCTATTCCCGTGTTCTTCTGCGTGACTAATCACCTTGAGTTTAAACTCTGCGTCATAGGCGTGTCTTTTAATAGGAGCCATTTTGGGCTCTTTACACAAACAAACAAATGGAAATGAAACGGCACGCTTCACGCAGTCATATATCTCAACATGCACCGCGCGTTACTTCCTCTAGGGGGGAAAATAGAGTCTGCGGCTGCTTACCGTAGTTGCGAGACCTGTTGGGGCTCAATATTGGTCCATATATAAGGCGCACCGGATTATAAGGCGCACTGTCGGCTTTTGAGAAATTTGAAGGTTTTTAGGTGCAACTTATAGTACGGAAAATACGGTACCTTTTATTTGGCTTGTTGATGTCCTATAAATTTTGTGTCAGTAGACACCGGTGCCAAGATGGTAACGGCCACGTTTTCGAATCAAAGGTGTGGCAGCATTTTGGCTTCCCTATGTCTGAAGGTGAGGGGACAACAGACCAGACAAAAACAATGTGCCAATATTGCACAAGAGTGTGGCAGAAATATCCCAACCAAGATGCTGCAGCAACACCTCTGCTTGAGCTAAAGAAAAATTGTGAAAGGCCAAACCACACTGACAGGCCAATTTGTAACCCCACTCGTCAAAACAAGTCCAAGAGCCAAAGAGATTATGAGGTGCATTGGTGTTTTCACGGCAAAAGATATGAGGCCGTTTTCTGTAGTTGGCTATAAAGGATTTTCCTTTTAAAGGTTCGACAGGAACATTGTGAATGTGTAGAGATCTCAGCTTTGGCCTTAAAATACATATGCCGATTTTCCTTAAAAAACAACATGTATATTCCAAGCCTGGAACACAGATCAAGCTTAGGTTAAGTTTAACAACCCAATAAACAAACAAATATATATTTTAAGGTTCACTTTTGGAAAGAAAAGGAAATATGCACTATAAACTCATAAATCATAAATCTTGTCATTTGAAGATTTTGTATATTTTAATAAAAGGATCTTTGTTACCGAGAATTTGTCTTAAGTCTCATTTTATTAAAAAAGAAAATTGTGGGAACATCATATTAACTGTTAACTGTATTGAATCGTGAGTTCAAGTGCATCACTACATCCCAATTGTCTTTTCCTCTTCTTTTTCTTCGACACAATGGAATAACGGCATATTTCTGCCTTCTACTTTTAGTTATTAATGATCCTTTCAACAGTTATTTATATTTTATGTTCTCCGATGTGGTGCTGATATCCCATCAGTTTCTTCATGTGAGTCCAGTTATTCAGGTTGAGTAAAGTGCTCAGATTAAAAACCGTTTACCCAGCTGCGCCCAGGTCTCTGAAAAGCCTCCGCCTTTAAAGTGAGTAATTCTTGCACTTGATGAGGATGTGTATTACTGTGTCTGAATCTCAACACACACACATTTCCATCCTGGACTTTCCCAATCATAGACAGCCCACTCCTAAGTGTACAATGTCCAAACCCCTTTTTCCACTGTTTCCTGTATTGTAATCTTCTCTTTTCCCAATGTATTCTGACACATTTGACTGTCCGTATTGTACACCAGTTTCTATTTTATCCTCATCAGCAGCATTCTCTGCCAGGTAATCTGCTTCCATGTTCGCTCTACACCCATATGTGCTGGTACCCAACATCAAAACCCACCTCACATCCTGCTTTGTGAGTTCTATATAAATCTTGATGCATATCTGTCGGTATGTCACAGGTCTGGAGTTAAAGCTGCTGCTGAGTCACTGCATATAAAT
Source organism: Echiichthys vipera (assembly GCF_963691815.1). Classification (NCBI taxonomy): domain Eukaryota; kingdom Metazoa; phylum Chordata; class Actinopteri; order Perciformes; family Trachinidae; genus Echiichthys; species Echiichthys vipera. The sequence continues at coordinate 25,174,538 of NC_139835.1, read as the reverse complement.
GAATTTCCTGCTTTATTGTGCTCTACCCACCAAAGTGCCCATGATATTGGCAGCATTTTGGCT
>NC_139835.1:25149475-25169475 GCF_963691815.1 Echiichthys vipera | reverse complement strand
GCATGGCAAATTGGACTGAATTTTCCGCTTGTGCGATTTCAATACACAAACGCAGGCGTACATAACCGTGCTTAATAAGTGTCGCGCTAATGCATTGTATAATCTCCTCTAAATTAATATGTTAGACACAATTGCCTGGTAATTAATTCCTGTCGCAGCATATCCAAATGAGAAGATTTATTCGGTTCTGTCAATCACAAAACCCTGGAGCCTGGGGCAGATTATTGCCCAGCGCGACGTGGCGGTGTAAGGATGATGATGTGTTTATGTGCGGAGGGAGATGTCTGGTTTGTATAAACATCCATTTCCCGGGCCTCTAAAGAGCCAGTGACGAGGGCCGGTCATCAAACGAAGGTCATCACGGTGACGGGATGAAGGGAGAGGCAGCAGCCTTTTGTTTTACGGCTTCATAAAGAATCTAATGTCTGGACGGCCTCTTCCACCATCCAACATCCACCCTCCATTCACTTTCATGGCTTTTCCTTTCCCACATTTGTCTTTCTTTGTTATTGTTTCTTAGGACTCCCTTTAGGGGAAACTGCATGCTACAATCCACACAAGGACTGCTAGCATTAAGACCCACATATATACCAGCCGCGGCATGGCAAAATGTGGTCCTGGAGACTCCTGCTGTTGTGGGAACTACCGCAGAGGCAGCTTTGAGTATTTTGCTAGGTGTGTCTGTGGACAGATTACCGCCACACACAAGCTGCTCGCAGCGAAAAGAGGCAGAGGATGGTCCGTTGACAGTCATATTGAGATCATGACAGCACTTTCACCACAGTTTCAATGTGCGTATTTGTAGAAAACCGACATTAAGAAGAAGAAGAAGAATTCCTTTATTTGTCCCACAATGGGGAAATTCAATTTTCACTCTATTATTATTTATTTTTTTCATTTTTACACACACACAGGCCCGAAATACACACACAGGCACAGACAGAACCTATATACATGCAACTAATGGAGAGATGTTAGAGCGAGAGGGCTGCCAGTGACTGGCGCCCCGAGCAGTTGGGGGTTCAGCGCCTTGCTCAACAGCACCTCGGCAGTGCCCAGGAGATGAACTGGCACCTCTCCAGCCACCAGTCCACGCTCCATTCATTGTCCACACAAGGACTCGAACGGTTCCCAGCCAAGTCACCTATGGACTGAGCTACTGCCGCCCCAAAAACAAAAATAAAATGTCAACCAGGTCTCTTAGTGATTGGACTGCAGAAATGAGGACAAAACTATCAGCATTAATTGTATTTTCAGACTAATATTTAACAGTAGTGCTGAAACCACAAGAGAAAATAAAAGCTCTGGGGATTCCAAATAATTCAGCCGTTGAAATGTGATGATTTGCTCTCCCTCCCTCTTTATATCAGCTTAAATTGAATTAATATGAGGTTGGGACTGTTCATCAGAACAAGCAGGGTTTTGGGACATTTGTCACAATTTCTTGACATTTTATAGACTAAACTACAGAAACCAAAAGGTATTTCACTTTTTAACTATTTATTTTCTTATGTCTGGTGCTGGTTTGAAAACACACATACACACACACACACACACGCACGCGCACACACACACACACACACACACGCACGCACACAAACAAGCACACGCACACACACACACACACAAGAAACCAAAAGGTATTTCACTTTTCAACTATTCATTTTCTTATGTCTGGTGCTGGTTTGAAAACACACACACACACGCACGCACACACACACACACACACACACAAACGAGCAAACACACACACATACACACACACACACACACACACACACAAACACACATACACAGGCCTACAGGCGTGTAGTTTTTCTTTATTAAAAACCAGAAAGCGCAATTAGCTGCAGAATATGCTTAACCCTGTATCGCTCCCTCAGCTCGAGGATATATTGCTTCTTCCTCTCCATTATTAAAAATATCACAGACATGAAAGGAGGAGGAGGGGAGCAGACAGGAAATATCACAGCTACATGTTTAGCACGTGGAGTTTGGGAAATGTGTTTTTTTTTTGTAGTGGCAAGAAGGCAGGTGTTACATTGTGTGTTTTAAGTGTGTGAATGGGAGGCTGCATGCATCTTGGTCTATATGCTGTGTTTGTTCTGGATATTGTGGAGGTGATACAAGGTGGTGGTAGTGTTTAGGTTGAATCTCGACTGTGCATCATGCTTTATAAAATAACCATGTGAGTTTTATGTAGATCCTGTAGAGTGACAAGGAACTACAGCTGTAAAAAGTACAATATTTCTCTCTGAAATATAACGCAGCAGAAAGAAAAAGTGGCATCAAATGAAAATACAACTAGCTCAAAGAGTAAATGCACTTGGTTAGATTCCACCACTGATAACACATATGTATGATTAATGACGGATCAATATATCGTAGATTTAAAAAATAAATAAATAAATAGAACTACAATCCATCATCATCCATCCATCGGGTCACGGGGGGCTGGAGCCGATCCCAGCAACTACAACAACTGTAATATTTTACGTTGAATGTACCACTAAATATAAATCATTCCTTTGCTGGCAGCCGGGTTTAAATGTATTTTTAATGAACTCACAGATTGTCCAAAGACAAAGCTGTTGTTTTATTACACTCAGTGGTGTCTGTAAATCAGACCAAAAATGTTTTCGTGACCTACAAACTTGAGGTCTGGCTCTAATTGAACCAATATGTGAAGGTGAACACAAGCGTTTGCCCTCAACGTCAAGACATTGTGAGAACACGTGGAGAAGGCACAGAGGTGCATTTCACTATTCTAACCTGCCCGCTGAACACTATCTTCCTGTTGTTTTCCATCGCTCCTACGACGCTGTGTATGCAGAGTTGTTCCTGTGTTATTTTGAGCCTTTTGCCCCCCCCCCATGTTGCTCATGGTTCACAGCTTGTGGCTTCACCTCTGGACAGCACATCCTGACGTCCAGCTTGGTGATCCAGCTGTGACTCTCGCAGCAGAACATGGTGTCTGTGTCGTGTCTTCCTGTCAGGGCCAGGGGGACGGGGAGTTTGTGTATTGTTTTGGTGTGTTGTCCAGCCTGAATCAAGGGTTTGTGCACTCTGCTCTGCAGGGAGGAGGCCTTTGTGTTTGTGATCTGGAGGCAGGAGGCATGCTCAGGCTTCAGGGTCCCGCTCAGCTCAGGTGCTCCAGCTTTTCTGTCTTAAAAACATTTTAAGGTAACAGTAGCTCCGACTTGAACTACGACTTGCATTTTTCTCACCACTGACTATATCTGTTTACATATTACTAATACTCCAAAGCCCACAGTAACAACGCTGGTTTGTACAGATTTTCACAGTCTGGCCTGTTGTGTTTAATCATTCAGGGAGAGAAGGTTGCTAAACTTGTTTATTTCCTTGAATTTATTAGTATTTGTTAATTGGAATTCGAAGCAGGGACATGCATTATGCTTGTTGGGATAAATATAAAGAGGATTTGAGTATTAAAAGTTTTTGTCCCAGTCAAGGCCAGTTGTTGTTGACAGTCTGGAGATAAAATCATACAGTGTGCTTAGTTGAACGATGTTAATTGTTGGCGTTTTCAATCAGATGCTGCCTGTTTTTCTCCTTTAAAACATTTTTATAACTTGAATCAGTAAAGTCAACATCGCAAAGAAGTTGTTTGGTTTACTGAGGAAAGCTGCCTCCATATACTGTACATCACCTGTCACAAGCTCAGCCAATAGCTAAATTCAATTGCAATAGCTGGGTTTTCAACCAATAGAGGGCAGTCTCCATGCACATTTATAGCATAATATGTATAATTCAAATACTTTGCACAAAAATGTCAAGATTTGGACCTTAATCCATCAACAACACAACTAAATACACATGTGTGCTGTGCTTGAGCAGTTCACCGCAGAGTAGATAAACAGCCAGGACAACAACAAACATGTATAGCAAAACTATTGTGAAATATTCCAAAAGTAAATTATTTAGAATAAGTTCCTTAATTTGAGTAGTCTGATGGAATATATTACAAATAACTTTTTAGGGCAACTATCCAGTAATCTGTAGTGGAATACGTTTTAAAAGCACCCCACCAACTCTGTTCGGTAGTGCCGGTTTTAATATACTCAAGGTCTATTCCCAGCTGCAGCAGCTTCCTGACAGTTTGTAGAAGTTAGAGTAGAGCATGCTGTCGTCAGTATCTTCCACCGCACTGAACGCCTCAGATGTATTCAGTCAGCCTCTCACATGTTGTATCTAAACACTCTTTCCCTCCTACTGTTGATTTTCTCAAGATAGAAATAATTAAAATAGAATGGGAGTAAATAAAACATTCACAAAAGCCTGCGGCTCCGCACCAGCCAGTGGAGCCGAAGAGGGCTCGAGGGTGCGCAGTTATATGTGTTGAAGATTAAAAAGCCCATTCAAGTTGCACCTGCACAGCTACTGCAGCAGATAGTGATCAGAAACCTGGATAAGATGTTTACATGCCTGCGTTTCCCTGTTTGTTTCCGTGGAACCGAGCCAGCGTATTTCTAGAAACCAGGAGAAGGGATTGTTTGAGTTGCTGAAGCAAAGATATAATGATTACATGTGCAAACACAAATGGTACACTCTAAAACTGTATCATTCTGTGCATGGTTTTAAAAGTTCATTCCACCTGGGATTATTATACGTGCGTTTATATATATATGTATATATATATAGTTTGTGCAGTGCCACAAAGAAGGTCACATATGTAGCTGCAACCAGCAGCTCTAATGCTCGTTCTGTCAGTCCACAAATATTTCCCCACCCTTTGGCGGCTACAGTCTTCACCCAAGCGACTGAAATTTGGCACAGACGTCAAGTGTTTGTGAGGTTGTGTGTGAATGTATTAAGGCGTGGATGCATATATGTGGTCAGCAACTATTGCATTTGTCTTACCATGTATTTGTGTTCCATATAAACCATACCAAAGACAAAACAAGTGAAGATTTTCTTTATTAACATAAAGAAGCCATAACGTTATTGAGTATTTTTTAAATAATAAGAACTAGAATATTTTATTTCCTGTTTACCATCCTGAAGTTCCGGCCGTGATTAGATGATGAAATAATTTCCCCCTCCTCTACCCTTCCTTTCCTTTCTCTCTCCTCCAGTCCTTGTGCCAAAACAACACAACACAATAATAAGATTACAACACTCCATGTGTGTGTGGAGCTGGGCAGCGATGCCCAGATTTTAAAAGGTTGTGTGGTAGACACACACAGCTTTTATATTTTCTCCTCTGGCGTTGGTTGGTGGCTTTAGTCAGAAACTGGAAACATGGAATTACACTGGAGATCCACTTTACTGTGAAATTCTCCCACTTTTCTCTCTCTTTTGTCTTTTTAAATAATTTATTTTAATCTTTATTCGCAACAACGGATGAGACAAAGACAGAAAAGCAGAGTTTAGGATGAAAGAAAAAAATAGTTGAATTTGAAGTGGTAATTGTTCGAGTCCCTGTGTGGACCATGAATGGAGCGTGGACTGGTGGCTGGAGAGGTGCCAGTTCATCTCCTGGGCACTGCCGAGGTGCTGTTGAGCAAGGCACCGAACCCCCAACTGCTCGGGGCGCCGGTGACTGGCAGCCCCCTCGCTCTAACATCTCTCCAGTTTAGTTGCATGTATATAGGTCCTGTCTGTGCATGTGTGTGTATTTCGGGCCTGTGTGTGTGTAACATGAGGGAAATTGAATTTCCCCATTGCGGGATGAATAAAGGAATTCTTCTTCTTCTTCTTCTTCTTCTTCTAATGGTGGTCACAGTAGCAGTATTACTTATACTACTATACAGTAGTGACAATAATAACAGGGATTTATAGTAGAAAAAGATGGTGAAATAGTCTGTTTCAGTGGTGGTAATGGTAGTGGAAGTAGAGTAGTAGTAATAATGGTGGTAGTGAAAGTTAGCAGTTGAAACTGACATCATTCTTTTAACACTATACTATACTGACAATAATAATTCAACTCCAAATGGACCTATGATTGAGAGTGTCACAGAGTAAACTGATCTCTGCATCTGGATCGATCAATAGCTCTCATTCAAATCTCACATTGATAATCACCTCAGACAGAGGTTGGGCTATTTATTCAGATATTAAAGTATATTTACATGGTTTTGTTGGAGAACAGTTGTTGAGGACATCTTCAATTCTTGGACTATTTTGATGTTATATATAGACATGCATCCTCTTCAACTTAAACCTTTTGACTCAGGCGATCACTCTGCCTTTAGATTTAATGGTGATATCTCTGGTACACAACATTGTATTTTATAGGACAAAGGTTGGATGATCTTCTTTCCAAGAGAGATTTGATAGTGACTGGTATATTTTTATTGATAAGTCCCTTACTGGAAAACTTCCATATTATCTTACAGAACTGCTTTGTCCCTCAGATGGATCAGACACACTCTACAGAACTTGAAAAAAAAAACGGCTTTTAATTTCAGTGCACGAAACTCCTGGAACAAAATACAGCACCTTGTTATATTCTACTCACTCGGTACCTTTTGGACATGTTTTTCGGGGGGAAATCAGCTTTTAAATCCCCTACTCTCTACTTTCTAAAGCTGTTTTTTCATACACATGACAACGAAAACGAATAATTCATGTGTATTTCAAGTATGTGTGTTGTGGGCAATCAACATATTAAAGCAGGGGAGGTAGTACCAGCAGTATAATCTGTTTACGTAGGCAGGTTGGAGTGGTAGATGGGTCCCAATACACAAGATTTTCACCTGGGCGAGCTGGGGCTGCTTCCTGTCACCCTTTGAAGGCTAAAACCGGTCACATAACGGTAGTTTTGGTGCCTAAACCTAAACAAACGAACCTCAAAGCAACCTCTTCTGGTCCATCCCTGTCTCGTGGTCGACTCGCTCTTTCGCCTTCTCCTGACTTCCAATCACCGTCCAATAAGATATCATACACATTTTTGTCCAGGAGTTTTCGTACGATGTCATATGAACCTGTTTATGAGAATGTGTTGACTTTTTACATCTTATTCATTTATCATATTGTTTTCCCAAATCAGGAAGTGTTAATGACTATTTTGTAACTATAAATCTATTTTTAATGATAGTATTGCTTCTTCTCTTTGTTGTTGCTTCGTTTTTCGTTGTTATTCACTCAATGTCGATCTCTCAAGTATAAATAAAAGTTTGAATGAATTAATGAATAGTCGTCTTAGCATTAATGGTAGTAATAGTAGTAAAGAATAGAGTCAGCTGAAGTGGTTGAAGGTGGAGAAGTTGTTGTAGCATTCATACTAGAGGTTCTAAAGTATGGGAGGAGAAGTACTAGGCAAAGGAGGACCTACCTCTTAATCATACTCCTCCTCCTTCTACTACTCATAAAAGGAGGTGGAGAAAGATAAGGAATAGTAGGAGAACAAGGAGTAGGAGTAGTAAGAGGAAGGACTGAAACAGAAGGAGGACTCTGACTCCTCCTTGTAATAGTAGTAATGTAGTAACAGCATAATAATAGTAGCAGTTGTAGTGATTCCGACCCCGCTGCTGGTAACTATTGATAAAAGTAGCGAGGGTAATCACAGATACAAGTGGAGCTCGTAGTAACAGTAGGTGTAATGTGGAGGTAGTACAGTGGATAAAAGTGGTATGTGTGTGTGTGTGTGTGTGTGAGTGTGAGTGTGAGTGTGAGTGTGAGTGTGTGTGTGTGTGTGTGTGTGTGTGTGTGTGTGTGTGTGTGTGTGTGCGTGTGCGTGTGCGTGTGCGTGAATGTGTGTGTGTGTGTGTGTGGGGGGGGGTGGAAGTAGTGACGGACCTAGGAGGCTAAGGATAAAACATAATGATCATCACATACTTGAATGTTGAATCTCACAAAGATGTTGCATGCGAGTGGGTTACGGGCCTCTTAATGGCACTCAGCAGTAGTATTGATCCATACTTCTCCGACCATCCACCCCCACAACACACACACACACACTTTTGCCATCTCCTTCCTGTCCCCCTCCTCCTTCCTCTATTCCTTCCTCTGTTCCAGTGGCAGACTGAGCTGTAAAAATCAATGGGGAAAATGTCCTGAAACAGCCGATCTTGAAGCCATCTGGCCCTCGTTGTCCTCGGAGATCAGCGGTATATCTCCCAGGGGACCAGGCATAAGCAGCAGAAGAAGAAGCTGAGAGATGGAGCGAGAAGAAGCCCGAGCACACAACAACACAAAGCAAGTGTTAACTCAATCACGCAAATTGTCAGTGTGGGCTACACATCATGTGGCTGTTACATAAGAGACGGACAGGTGCAGGCATACAGTAGATGCACAGACTTAAGTCACATCTTTTGCTTGTAGCCAGCTCTGCTTCCTACGACTTAGATTCAAATAAATAAGGAGATTGAAAAGACAATCAGCTCTCCAAAAACAAGCCCCAGACACTTTGTCCTGCAACTTTTTAAAGCAGTTTTAATGCCTCAACTTTTAATAACACCGCCTCAATCAGTAGCAGCTTCTGTTCAATGCTAAACCAAAGTTGCCAGAATGCATCACTCTCCAGGTTTTTGTCAAAATTACACCAGCGCTGTCTGGGACATCACACGTGACCTTTAATCATTGCATCCTCATTAATCAAATGAATGTAATTTGTAGGAGTAGCTGTGTGTGCGTTGCAGATGTGTCAGTCACGCTGACGGTGTCAGAGGTGGAGGTAGGTTTCAGGATTAAAAACGAAAAAAAGAGAACCGTATGTAGAACAAAAAGAAAGGAAGATTGAAGAGAGAATGCAAGCAACAAGAAAGGGGAAAGCAAATGGAGTGAGAATAAATGGCGAAGGGATGACAGTATCAGAGAAAGTAAAAGGAAAGGGAAAGATAGATGAAAGACAAGATGACATAAGGTGAATGATAGGGGAAATAAGGAGGGAGCAGAACAGAAGAAAGGGAGGAGGAACGAAGGGTGGAAAGAATGAGGAAGTGGGGACCATCTTTCAACGGGATCACGGCGGCCACAACACCAAATCTACCACCGGTGGTTTAATAAAACTCAGCAGCCTATCAAACGTTTTTGAGAGCCTGTTCTGATCCTTTAAAAAGGTTTATGATTCTCTATAACAAACCGTAGGAAATATCTTGTCTGTCCTCTGGGTTCCAGCTCAGGCAGCTGTCAGCACTGAAAAAAACTCAGTATCACAGTGTCATATCTAAACAGTAAGTTATGGCGTTAAAGGCACTGTACGCAATATTCAGAACATCAATATACTGTAGCAGCAAACTACTATTTTCTATCTAAAGATATAGAGTAAAGGCATCTTAGGGCGCACTCACACTGTCCATCCGTACCGTGCCCCGTGCTTTAGGGTACTTGCCCCCCCCTCCCTCCCTCCCCCGCCCCAGGCCCGTTTGTACTCACACTACCTGGGCCTCGCGCAAATGCTTCTTGCTGCCTATACGTCATCACGCCGTAACACGTCACACGCATTGATTGCGTGTGTGTGGCTTTGTTTACAAATCTTTCCATAGACCTCAGAGTTTTTTGCGTCTTGTCGACTGTTTTTGAATATTTTCATCGACCAAATCTGCAGTAAACACTCCACCTCCACATCACACCAACGTGAGCCTTTCGCCGCCATTGTTTGAAATGTCCACGTATGGTCCTTCCTTCTTTTCTCAATGTCCGAACAGGAGCACATAAAATGACGTCAGAACCGCTGTAGGCCTCGTGCTCGTACACGTGCGCACGCTCAGGCTCGTACATGTGAAAACGTGCTTTACAGAAGCCCACCTTTCCAAAACGGCCGGCAAGTGTACTGCGCCTACGAGCGTTACGGTTGCACTCACACTGGTCAAATGAACTAGACTTTAGTCATGAAATGTGCTTGGGCACGGTACGGATGGACAGTGTGAGTGCGCCCTTAGAGTCGCTGGCAGAGTAAAGTCTGTTTAGTGTCTGATCCAGCTGATGGACCATGATGGACACTGGCGTTCTCACATACAGCTCCTGTATGTAATTTCTAGTTCATTTCAAGGTTGCAGTGACAGCGACACTGAGAGTGAGTGTGCTGATGTTTTTCAACTGAAGCTGAGTTTGTATCTGAAGAAGGGAAACAAGGTGAACTCTGCGACAGCTTCACCCACATTGGTCTTTTCCAGAGCTGGCAGGTAACACCAGTCATTTTGTTGTACTAACCTCTCCTGTAGAAACAAACACAGGCTGCAGTCACTCTGACCCCAGGGCTGCAAAGCTTCATGAGTCCGAGGAAACACATGTGCAGGATACAGGCTTTTGGGATGATGATGGAGCATTACGGACATATTGACACTTTTTTCCCCCTGAGAACAAGAATTAAGGACAATGAGCCACAATTTAATGTTAAAATTGATCACATTAAATGATGTTTGTTTCTTTAAGCCTCTGTGCTGGACCAAAAACGTATTAAATGTGTATTTCTATCTCGTACTTTCACCCCCCCTACAGTATATGCAAATGATCATATTTTGAGCAAGTAGCTACTCGTAAATTTCCTAAGTCCGTTTGCGAAGTTTCACATCTTGTGTCATTTCCTGCAACACTGTCATCATTAGCAGAGGTGGAAAGTAACTATACAGTACATTCAGTCTACATATGTGTACTATTTTAAATGACTTACAGACAGTGAGATATAAGCAGAGTATCTGAACTCTTCCATCACTGATCATCAGTGTTGTGTTTATATATACAGGGGCATGTGGCAACGTTGTGAGTTCAGGTTCAGAGGATATATATATATAAAATAAAGGCTAATAAATGATATAAAATACTGATGAATATGGATCTACTTGTGCTCTGTAAACAAACAAAAAGGAGGATAAACTCTTGTAGAGTGAACAGGTGGGAGGATCGTGTTGAGCTCTTCCTCCACTGCATCCCTGCTCTCCGCACAGACATCACCACATGGAAACCACATGGAGGAGTCTCTGTGGTGGAGCTGTCACACCTCCAGAAAAACAACACAGCATCTTATCTCCAACATCACTGCTGCTCCTTCTGATACTCAGCAGCTTCTTTTTGCATACTCATATAAATGTTTACGTCTTTTTTATGTATATATATATATATATATCTGTAAGTTTCCTCGAGCAGCAGCACGAGCAGCGCTCGTGTTTTCTCTGCTCTCTGGCTGTGCAGCTTGTAATGACTGAGAGAGGAATGCTGCTGCTTTTATATAGGCTTCTAAAAATAACTCACCCCTCACTGCCTTGTACGGCCGGACTGGCAGCCTCCTGCAGCCAATGGCGTCCCTGCATCCCTGATAGCCCCGCCCCCTCCCTCAGTCTCAGCGCCTCCTTAATTGGACGCCAGTGACATCATCAACCCTATTTACCTTATTAGGTCACGCATGAAATTGACTGACAGGTGGCTCCTCCCCTGCCTCCCTCCCCTCTCGCGCCGGTCGCCTGGATTGCAGCGCGGTCCAGTCTGCTGCTGGAGGAACAAACCTGGCAACCTGGCAGCTCGTACGGAGACCGACTGGCAATCTGGCAATGCGGAAATAGACCTGGCACCCCCGAGCCCGGACTGAGGAGAGAGGCGTGACAGAGCGAGCAGAGAGGAGAGGGGATTGCTTTGACAAAAGATAAAATAATCAACTCTTTCCTTTCCTGTTAGCGCTTTTTTTTTTCTTTTTTTAATTAAAGTGCTCAGGTGCGCTCATCCGCAGCAGCTGGGATTGCTCCAGCATTTGTTCTTCAAAACCTGACAAGTCTGAGAAGAGGGGAAGAAGAAGTGCGTTTTTATCGTTTGGATTCCGGACTTCTTTACTGACTTTTCCTTTTTTTGCGTCAAGCATGGATGTGTTGGCGAATTACAGTATTTTCCAGGAACTCCAACTCGTTCATGACACTGGTTATTTCTCTGCGATGCCTTCCCTGGAGGAGAACTGGCAGCAGGTCAGAGACGATGCGTTTTTCTCTTCTTTTCCGGGAAATTGGAGGGGTTAGAAAACTGGGATGAAATACCATGTGTGCGGTGGTTGGTGTTTTCTGTGTGTGTGTGCGTGTTTTTAGTGGTTTGCATCACTAGAGCGCTCCGGAGCGGCAGCAGCAGCAGCCTCGTGTAGTTGCGTTAGTTTTTTTTTTTGTTTTTTTTTTCGCTCACATGGAGCACGGCGAGGTCCGCTGACAGGAGAGAATATACACACACACACACGCGTGCACGCACACACACACACACACATAGAGGGAGTGGGATGAGCAGGAGGAGGAGAAGGTAGAGGATGCAGACAGAGCTTTACGCACTAATGGATAAACAGCATTTTAAAATGCGTAAACACATTCTAACCATCCTTTGCGCACACGCTTTTACGCACACGCCCCACTACAAACGAAGGGTCCCTTAAATGTACCTTAAACATACTTAAGGTTTAATTAGACCCCTTAATCATTAATGTAAGTGCAAGAGCATGGCGCTGTTGTCCTGTGAAGTCCACCGTGATGAGATTCAGATTTGAACAAAAACGTCGAGGTTTTTATAGATATGATATGATATTTGGCTTCACTTTGGCCTGTTGGGGATCAAGTTCTGTTTTACCACGTATCCCATACCTATTAACTTACTGGTAATACGAAATAAAAGTCTGAAAATGCAGGTGGTACATCTGAAAATGCTCCTCTCCTGAACGCAGAGAGAGAGAGAGAGGGAGAGAGAGAGTGAGCAACATTTAGGGCTCCACATAGATCTGATGAGGGCCACATTTCTGCTGTTTTACCCCGTTAAGTTACTTATTTGGTGCATATTTGATCTTATTCTCAATATCAAAAGTTCCAGGAGGTTGTATAGATTGAAAACAATGACTTTCTTGTAACTTTCCATTCAGGTTTTAATATTTGTGTCCTCTTGTACTGATTAAGAATAGTCCTGATGCTGTATTTAGTTATGGAGAGGTTGAGTCTCTGAAGAAGAGCTGGTTAAAGGTGTGTGTGTGTGTGTGAGACAGATTTCTTCGATAGACCATCCCTCTGCCTGATATGTTTGGATAATCATGCACACACACACACACACACACACACACACACACACACACACACACACACACACACACACACACACGCTCACACGCACACAGGGCATGGAAGATGGACACATGCTTAATAGCTAGTGACTTGTTCTTAAATAATATATCCACATCTGCCACTGTTTGTTTGCAGATAATCCTGCTGAATTATGCATTATCGCCCACTATAGAACACACTAGACTGAGCATGAGAGCCCACAGACTGACGTGTAAAATATTTACTGTACTGGTATTAAAGGGGAATTATGATGATGTACCACATGCAGTATGACCACGTGGTCATTTTGTGGTCCGTGGGGATAAAACACATTGAAATTGGCCTTTTTTTCTGTTTAGACCCAAAAGAGATTAGAATTTAATAACATAAATCAGGTGATACAAATATTTTCCATTAAGTTTCCCCCCTTGAACTTGAGAAATGGAAGCTGTTAATGGAAGCCATCTTCAGCCTCATGTGGGAGTGTGTGTTGCCAGCTTTATAAGCCATTTAATGTTCAGTAAACCAATACACCCAAAGTCTCCCCAGCAAGGGACAGAAGCCACTCAGATGGAGCAGGTTCAGAAAGTGCGTGTTTGAATCCTGATTGAAGTCCAGTCTGCATCTCTCCTCCCTGACTGTCTTACTGACACAAATTCACACTGCCTCGTCCTATTTTTAGTCCAAACAGCACACAGACAGTTTCATCCCCTGTAACCTATATTTTCTGTGTGTAATCATATTGTTAAATGATTGAGAGGTTGCATGGAGTTTCAGGTTTTGATGCCACGTCTCATTTTCCACAGAATGGCTGTAAAAGCAGTTTAAATCGCTGCCTCGAGACAGGAATGTAAAGCTGGGGGGAAGTAGTTCCACTCAGTTTATCCACACTTTTATTTGCAGAAAACAGTTGTACACATTTCAGCTAAATGAGAATAATAATTAAAATGAGATTACACAGTAAAGCATCGTTCAAGAGATTACATTGTAAAGCATCGTTCAAGAGATTACATTGTCAAGCATCGTTCAAAATGTGACAAGCAGAGTTTTGGCACTAATATCAAAAGTGAATGACAGCTGTTTTGTGCGTGTGTTTCTAAAATGACATACGGACAGTTTGTTGTTTATTTGGATCCCCATTGGTTGTTACCATGGCAACAACTTGTGGCAATGAAAGACAACTGAAAGGCAATTGAAAGCTATCTTCTTAAAGGGGCAATGTGTCTTTTGAACGCCTGTTTGTGTTGTTATTAGGAATTAGATGAGAATAGATTGAATCTACATCCATTATGTGGACAGAAACACAACTGCTAATCAAAGCTAACGTTGCTTCAGGCCTGCTGGACTCAACTGTTTGCTAATGGTTTCTGTCAGGGTTGATGTTATTTTGCCCCAAAGGGCCAACAAAATTAAGACTTCTGTTTAATGAGCAAATAGCTAGTTAGAGATATGTTTGGAAACCATATGGATAAACCTGGTGACTCTATTGATGGCTTTAGCTTGCTAGCTAACAAGATACAACCGGTAAAGAAAAACTGATTAAAGACTGTTTCCCCTTCTTTTGGAGGAAGCTAGCAGTCTTTGTGCTAAGATAGGCTAATAGCATCCTGTTTCTCTAGCAAGTCAAACTATCAGTCAGAATATTTTTTAAATATATTACTGCTTTTTGAATGCATATTTGTGAATGTAGCTTTTAAGAAAGTCTCCGTTTTACACACACACACACACACACACACACACACACACACACACACACACACACACACACACACACACACACACACACACACACACACACACACACACACACACACACACACACACACACTACAACATGAGTTTTTTTACTCCTCAGAGAAAGCTTACAAACCCAGTTTTCAGAGTGGAAAATGCTTTTATTGTGGATGGACGGCCAAAAGTGATAGGAAAAGATGTGTTTTGTCAATTTTATCTGCACTAGTGGGGACAATCTCAGAGAGAGGAGAGAGACAAACACACACACACATACACACACATATACACACACAAACACACACACACACACAGACACACGCATACTGAGACCAAGCACACACATATTTTCCACTCTTGTTCGTCCTGTCTCCCTCTATTCCCTCATTCACTCCATCACACAGACACACACAGACACATACACACACAGACACACAGACACACACACACACACCCACGTACACATGCTCGGCTGGCATGCACTAATGGAAAGCTATGGTCTGGCAGGACTCATCCCGCCACTTTCGACAGTAATTGGCCGTTTGCTGTCAGACGGACAGAGAATAACACACAGACACACTCTCAGTCACACACATGTACACGCGCACACAAACAAACAACCAACAAACAAGATTTGCGTGTGTCATTTATCTTTCTGGTCCTTCCCTGCATCATGCTCCTGGTCTTTGTTTCCTTGTTCTGGCTTCTTTTATCAGCTGCTTTGCATCGTGGCTAAACATGTGGAAACAAACACACACACACACACACACACACACACACACACACACACACACACACACACACACACACACACACACACACACACACACACACACACACACACACACACACACACACACACACACACACACGCATACACACACACTCTTTCTCGCCTGTCTATCAGCCTGGTTGCCTCTGACAGTATGAGCCCGTGTTCTGCATATAATTGCTGCATCTTTGCAGGTCTGGAATGATGTGATGGGCTTTGGGGATTTGTGTGTGTGTGTAGTGTGTGTAGTGTCCAAGGATAGAATGGCAAACCCAGACTTCCCAATTAGATATAATGCATTTATTTCAAAGCAGAGACATGCCAAAGTCTGATGAGTTAGAGGGAAAAAATAGACAGTGACAACAAAGGGTTGATGCAGATGAACACTGAAGCGGTGGTTTAGATTTCATGTGGTTGTTGTGAAAACAGATCTGCATTTACAGACTCATACTGTACAGTAAATGGACACTGAACGCAGGTAACCAGCTGCAGTTAGAAGTGGGTGCATTAAACTGGCTGATGGTCTCACAGTCTGTGTCGCATCTTGTGTCTTGGTTTATGGACACTGTGTGTCTGTAGTTCCTTTCAAGCGGATTGATTTATTTGCTGTGGTGTCATTACAGCACTATGCTAGACCAACCAGCCCGTGTCAGTGATATACAGTGTCTCCATTAGGCCTGACAAGCCTGCAACCCGCAGACCTGCATCTTTCTCAAGACTGCATGTTGTCAGTATTGTACCTACTGCAGATTCAAGCATTGCACGTACTTCTGTCTAATCCTCACAGTATGTTTGCAAAATAAATACTCACTAATCTCACTATTCACTGCTATTTTTCACATCATAGGTCAAATACAACCAAACCCTTGCCCTCAGGCAGATCTTACTCTCAGATCTCTTACTGTGCCTAAAATGAACCATCAATAACAACAGTGTTTTCCCCGGTATATTGCAAGCCCTGCGGGGCTTAAGCATTGATGATTTTTTAAAATGTATTTTTACCATGATTTTTAAGCTATAATGTATTTAAGAAGTGGAAAACTGCTTTAAGGAAGAACTCAGTGTGTGTAACGTGAGAGAGAGGGAACAAAAACTGCTGTCATTTCTGGTTGCAATGCTAAACTGTCTCACTCTCTCTCTCTCTCTCTCTCTCTCTCTCTCTCTCTCTCTCTCTCTCTCTGTCAGAGTTTCACATGGACACACACACACTGTCTGAGACATGAGACCATGTGTGAGACAGAGAAGTTAGCGGTGACCTTGCAGTGCAGTGTGTATACAGTTTATTTGGGGTGAATGAATGCTAAGTTCTCCTCAAGACCCAACCCAAGTCCCCATGTCTTTGCATGCTAACGCCGGATAACGACTCAGGCTCACCAATGGTGGACGTTCCTTTAAGGTGGACCAGGTATTCTCATTTTAGTGACCAGCCGCTCTTACAAGTTTTGCTCGACACCACCACCTTAATCCACCTTAAGGGTCAGCTAAGTTTTTTTTCTTTTAGGAAAGCACACCTTTTTTAGTCCCTCAAGTGGTAAATTTAAGGTGGACAAGCCACTCTCACTGTAATGATGAGCGACTGAAACACCATGTGGGGGTGAGGGCACTGGTTTTGTAAGGATGACCTGCTCATAAAGACACCCGCCATAAGTACAGGTGCAGAAGTTTTAGACAGAGAGTGAATATATGAGAGATATAATGTGTTTTGAACATTGATGTATTTAAACATGTTCTACTGGAAACCCAAAATACAACTGTGAACCTGAAAATTAGCACAATATGGGACCTTTTGAAATGGGTTTTGAGACCCAGACCTTCTCACAGCAATGGGTGAACCAAGATGTTGATCATAAGTCAGAAGATACACAGCAGCTTCTCATGTACAGTGTCCATTGTTTCCCTGTCCTCTTTTCTCTTTGGTAACCTGTAACCCCACTGCAAAGACCACTGCAAAACTGGCTTTTCTCTGTGTCTCTCACTCTTTCTCTCTCTCGCTCCCTCTCTGTGGCTTGGGGTTGGCCCTGGGAAGTTTGACAAGATAATGAATTGCCATGCATGCTGCAGTTTTTCACATTTCACAGCCCAGTAACTCTGTATGTAGGGGTGGAGGGGAAGGGGGGGCTGTGTGAGTGGATAAGTGGAGGAAAGAATGAGGGGGGAAAGAAAACACCAGTAGACACAATACATGAGGTGAGATGCATAAATGCAGGTGAAAGTTAGTCGTGAAAGAGAAGACCTTTTTTCAATTTCATCTTCCTCTTGTCTCTCTCGCCATCCGTCCGGCGTTACCACAGACGCACACACGCGGTTATGTAATTGTCTGTGCACAGCTGCTTCCTGGTAGTCATAGCAGACAGAAAAAAAAGAGGAAGACGAAGGAGAGAAACAAAGGAATAGAAAGAATAAGAGGAAAGAGATGACGGAAGCATGAGAGTGACAGAGAAAGACAAAGAGTGAGGTGTAGGAAAGAAGGAACGTAGCTGTTGATTAGACAGAAAATGCAACTTAAAACAACACTTTTCATATTTTTTTAATGCATCTACTGGAACTTTTTACGAAAAACCTTTTTATGGCAGTATTACAGCATATTTCTTTCTTGTGCTGGAACAAATTGCAATATGTCGGTTCCTGCTTTTTAAAGACGCAACGCAACTTCTCTTGTATCATGTGAACTTTTTGGCCTGGTTGACTCTCTTGGTTTTGGTCAGTAAACAGTGCTGAAGCCTCATTTTGGGCCAATGTTTCATCACATGACAGTGATGGTCCTTATTTAAATATCTTAACAACTATTACTATGACTTTGGTGATCCTCTGACTTTTCATCTAATGTCACTATAATGCCATTCGCCCAATACTAATGACTCATTGCTGCATCGTCGTGCAGTGGATTCCAACATGGTTACTCCACACAGTCACACCAGATTAATGGAAATTCATCCTAGAGCCGAGGTTTGTTAACAGATGAAACCTGGTGTCGTCGCTTTAGCTGAATTGTAATAAGCCGTAAGACAGTGTCGGATAAATCTGGTCCAGACATCGATGTTTTGCTTTTACACATGCAGCACACAACAGGAGATGGTCCGTGTCAGACATGTACTTACTGAAGACACTCTAGTTGATTTAAAGGAGGGGTGGCGTCTGGGTAGATCCTGAGGAAGCAACACATGGTGTGCATTATACAATAGTCACATAGCCGGTTCGTAATTTTGTTATAAACACTTGCCGTTCCATCGTCACCCTTACCGACAGAAGTTCGCGTATCTCGTGGTCTTTCCAGACCTAAGACATTTGCGTTGACATCTTCCTGTAGATGAGCCTTCTTCTTCACCCTCAAATGTTTGTTTTCTTCCAGTCTCGCCAAACCACATGACATGAAACCATCAGTACGCTCACTCACTCGCTGTGAATCCTCAGCTCTTGTCACACATGGGCTCAATTGGACATGTAAAGTCTGTTTAATGTCCGGTCCAACTGATTTGGAAATTTTCAGTGCATATGTGAAAGAAGCAACGAAGGTTTTGCAGCCATGTTTCGGCAGTTTTTGTCATCCTTCTTTGGCGAGTGGCAGATATGGAAATGGTTAGAAATGACCCAAACAACAACTTTGAACAAATACAACTTGCAGGCTGACACAGGTTTTATCCCGCAGCTGCTTTTTATTTTTCATTTTCATTTTGAACTGAACCCACCAGGCTCAGATTTGCAGAACTCTAGTCTGTCTCAGTTTGTCAGTCCTGTGATTGACTGGCGGCTTGTCCAGTGTGACCTGCCTCTTGCCCATTGCATGCTGGGACTGACTGCGACCTGCTGTGATTCTGAACGAGACAAGCTTTATAGAAAAGTGAGTGATGGACCGAAGCCTTAAACTTGATTTCCAAGCACATAATTGAGTGACCATTTTCAAAATGTAATGGTCATTATGTGGAGATACTTGCATCTGCCATTCATAGCTATATGTAGATACTATAGTCCAGAAAACAGCCACAAACTGGAGAAAGACGCAAATACATTTGAAGCACTAAAATAAGTCAGATCTGTGAAAACAGAAGCCTTTAGTAACAAACACATCTTCACTTCTTACAGTGTGGGAGCTTCTGCCAACGTTCTCTTCAATATGAGCCGCTCTAATCACTGCATTCATTCATCTTCTTTTTTTATCGGCCCCCCAAACACACACAGTTATTGTCCTCTCCTCATAATTTGAAATCGCTCGAGTAAAACACACACACACACACTCCCGAGAAGCCATAATTCAGTAAGTGAATAAGGCACTCAGTCTACGGTGGCAGAGATTAGATAAGAAAGTGAGCAGTCAGACTGCCGCGGCAGGAAAGCAGAACAAATGAACTGCACTCGTGATGGAGAGAGCTTATACTGTGAAAGCCATAGCCCTGATCTTTCAAGATGAGTAGTTTTTTTATGGAGGGCAACTCTCCAGCACTATTCACCGTGGAGCCCGATCGTTACAGTTTACAAGGAGATTTAGCCATTTATCTCTCCGTGCTTTAAGCATGCTGTGGATATTTGGTAGTTTTTCTGTATTC
>NC_139835.1:25121975-25144475 GCF_963691815.1 Echiichthys vipera | reverse complement strand
AGATATACGCTAAAGGTAAATAACTCCATTTTGTTTACTAGAAAACCTTCAGGGCGCCACGAAACCCAGACCAAAAATATGCTGCGCAACAGGGTTTCACATTCAATCTCATCTCCTTCCACCAGCTGTCTTTGCCGTCACTGAAACAGAATGTGTTTGAAATGTTGACCAAAAACCGTTAAATTTGTTCTCCCCCGCCGGCCTTCCCTTCAAATTAAAGCTCCTCACATGCTTTGTTTAAAAGCGAACATTTTGCGCGCGAGTTCAAAATCCCTTTTGTGTTTTATAACTGCAGCTTTGCAGCATCGGCTTTGTCGGCTTCTGCCCGTGTCAAGTTATGCTTTTATGTTTTCATCCAGCTTTCATTGCGTAGATCCACCTGATCAGATCGCTGAATATCAAACGCAAAACGAAAAACCGCTGCAGGGCCAGAGATGTTAAAAGTCTGAGTCACTCACTGAATCCACATTATGTCATTACCTCTAATGTGTTTCCTGCCGCAGCTTTTAGTGATCTGACTTCATTTTTTGGACAAAACTTAGTGTTTGCTTGGAACAAAAATGCCCCGGGATCCTTCATTTTTACTTAATAACATGTTACCAAAAAGAACTACTCTATCCAATTACTACCACTCCGTAATAGTTTCTTCTAGCCTCACTTTCCTACTCCTGAATGTTAAAATACCACTCAATATTTATTCAGACAATAATACTATTCATAATTAATGTTTGAGTTGTGGATCATCAGGTCACCATTTTTCAATATTTGTCATAATTGCATGTTGTGCAAGTATCTCTAAATCAGGCCAGCTGTGTACGCGGACAAATGGTTGTGGTGTCCCGGCAGTGCCATGACTGCTATACTGGGATATGTGGGTCGTCAGCTATTTTCATCCACAATGTTGCCAGCAATACCTGAGGGAATAGACAACTGATGCAGTGCGTGTTTGTGGATAAATGTGCTCCCGGCCCATATGCACATGTCCATAGACGTAAACAGAGACAAAGCAGAGAAAGACAGTCTGTATTTAAAAAAAGACAGGGCATTAGAACGTGTGTCCACAATAATGCAAGGTCATTTGAGTAATGCTGCCAAACAGGGTCGTCATTTTCTGAAAAAGAATGCTGAAATCTCTTCTTTTTCCTCCTTTTTTGTTAGTCGTGCCCTCATTCGGCTGCCTCCGTCTCTTATTGAGTGTGGCAGTGTAGCTAAACAAACAGTACATGTGTTGTTATTAACGTACTGTATCTTTCTGACGTTTTTAGTGCTAGAAGATTGCACAAATAAAAAGTGATTAGATTGGGGGGTCATAAACGCTACCTGTTAACCAAGGCTGCTGCATTCAGCCCCCGGAGCAACTCACCGTTTTTATACGTCGCAGGTGGAGAGGCATAAAAGTAGAAACGATATCACTGATTGTGCGTTAAAGACGGCGCCTTGATTGTGTGACCAGATGTATTGACATAAGGATCGCAAGGCTCGCAGCAGTTGCGGGGAGAGTTAGAGGTGTTAAAAGTGTTGGATTGGACATCTGTGAAAATCGAATCAAAAGTCAGTGTATAGTAATGCTCTACTGAATATATATCTTTAAAGTATTAAGTACCAGACGTGGCAGTAAGTCACAAATGTACGAGTCATAAGCAAGTCTCAAGTCTTACCTTCAAGTGTCAAGCAAGCCCAGTCGTGTCCCTGCTATAAGTCAAGCAAGAAAAGTCATACAGTATGAGCTTCTGATAGTCCGCCTTAGTTTTCACATTTAAAGCGGTTAAAAGACTGTAGTCGTGACAAGTTTTTTTAACATTTACAGAAACTGTTGCAGTCTGCTTACACCTGTGGCATCTGCTGGTCTATCCCCTCCTCTGTATCAACCAATAAAGTTTCAAAAACAAAACGTAACTTCCCAATATCTTTTTATTTTTTTTAAATAAGTCAAATCACAAGTCATGGATACCAAGCCAAATCCACTCTTTTGCAATGTTGGTCCAGGAAGTCTCAAGTCCTTAATTTGGGACTCAAACCTCTGTCGACTACAGTACTCCCCACCCGCTACTGCTACTGCTGCTACTACTCTGTGCCCCCCTGCATGCTGAAAGATGTCTCTGACAGTTTGTATCCTTCTCCTTTTGTGGAGGACGGCAGGATTCACAGCGGTTACACTGGATTCCACTATTTATTACATCCGCTCAGTGTGATTCAAACATCCATGGAGTATTCCTTTAAACTATAGAGCTATTGGTCCATTGACTGATTGACATTGAAAATGAATCCGCAGCTGTTATGATAATCTCTGAACTTCTCAGATATATTTCATGCTACTGTAAACTCCATATCTTTGAATATTGGACTGTTGCTTTGTCACACATTTTAAGAGGAAATATTAAGGATTATTCCCATTTTAAAGACAAAACGGGCGGATTGATATTCAAAATAATAAGTAAAACTTGCAGCACAATTTTAATTAATTCAGTTTGACGTTGAGTAGATACTTTGCCCAGTTACAACATGGGACCAGTGTGTCCACAGAGTCTGGCAGGGAGCCCAGAGGGAAGACAAAAGGATGCATTTTCAGATTTATGCACATTAGTGTGGACATGGCCTTAGTTTCCAGCTGGATGAAAAGCAAACTTCACTTTGATGTGTGTGTGTGCCTGTGTGTGTGTGTGTGTGTGTGTGTGTGTGCGTGTGTGCGTGTGTGCGTGTGTGTGTGCGTGTGTGCGTGTGTGTGTAGACATTTGAATTATTTAAGGTTGAACTGCAGGACACAGCAAAGTGGAGAGAGAGGGTGTTTCTCTTTTACCCCCAAGACAACTTTTTGATGCAAAGAGGGTTTCTTCTGGTCTCGCACACACAGACACACACACACACACACTCACACACACAGACACACACACACACGCACACACACAGAGGCATATATGAGTCATGTGTTCACCCACTTTGCTTTCCAGCAAGGCCAATGAGATCAGTGGCTTCCTCATAATACAAAAACCTCCGGAGGTAAAAAGGAGAGAGGGAGAGAGAGAGAGAGAGAGAGAGAGAGACACTCTGGTGTAAAAAAAAAAGAAAAAAAGGTGTGATGACAGTAGAAGCCTCCCTGGAGTCATGCACATGCATGCACGCACACTCACGTACACACACACACAAACAATGTTGTACATCTACCATTTCCAGGGCTCTGCACTGACTGTATTTCATGCTGTTTGTGTCTTTTGTTGCAATGAGCTGCTGTTGAAGTGTTCTCCGAGGACATTTCTGCCACGCCACGTAACCTCAGGATGTACCGAGTTATGTTTTCATTGAGCAGATGAACCTTAATAGGCGTATTCACTTTTGTACATTTTTATACGAAAGAACTGAAGCCATGATTCCGTACAGGGCACAAGGCTTCGCTGAATGCTTTGATGAGCGTGAAATCATCTGTTACGGCCTCCACAGGCACCAGATCTCACATCAATTGGAAACCTATAGGAGATGTTGCATTGAATTGTTAGACAGTGCTCTCCACCGACATCATTAAAGCTACAGGGCTAACCCCTCTTAGTCTATTAGTCCACTAATTGGTCTGAGTTGACTGAGATTTCTTCAGCTGATAACCTATTTTTTAAAATGTTTTTTTCTTGCTTAATGACTTGTTTCCGAGACACTTATGAGCACATGTCCGGTAAACAAAAGATTTAAAACGGTGCACGATTCTTTGTGGAGAAACTCAGTTTTACAGATCTGTCGATTAAATCAACTTATCCATTAGTCAACAAAATCGTGTGCGTGTAAGTCAACTAAGAATTTATTTTTATTCAGGACGGCCTAATTAAAACATTTAATTATGAAAATGTATTTGGAAGAAGGCTGTTTATTCCTTACAGAGGAGTTAAGTGACTTGTTATTGTCTCTCTTTAGCCTTTCTTTAAACTTGTGCTTAAACATATAAATATATGTCTCGGTACAGGATGTCTGAGCTTCTTGAAGTCACAACAGTTGACACATTTTAAATTATTCAGTATATATACATATATATATATATTTTTTTTTTTTAGCTGATGCGGATCCTAAACAACACAATGAAATTCACACACATACAAACAGTACACTCTAACTGAAACCATTTTACATTGTATTGGTGATTACTTGTTACTGCAGAGAATATCATAACTCAATTAATAATCCTAATATGATTTAACACTCTTTGTGGAATGTACCTTTAGCATGTTACAGACAATGACGTGAACAAATGTAAACGAGGGGAACATAAAGGAAGGGATCAGCTGCTGTTGTGTCTTAATGGATTGACCCTTTCTGGGTGTGCGTGCGTGTGTATTTGTGTGGGTGTGTGTGTGTGAGTGTGTGTGTGTGTAATGGGGTGGAGGAGGGATGATGTGAGGGATGATGTCATTGTGTAGTGTGAGCATGCGTGACTCTTTGTGTGTGTTTGAAACAAAGGCAGTTGGGAATATGCGTGTATAAGTGATGACTTCACTCGTTATGCATTTATTTATGAACAGTGTTACACCTCAAGCTGTGTGTGTGTGTGTGTGTGCGTGTGCTTGTACGTGTGTGTTGCTCATACTTAAGTATGAGTGCAGAATTAATTTTCTGATCTAATGCAGTCATTATGGACATTAAAGTCAGTATCTACAGACACTCACAACTGTCTTTACCATCAGAGCATCACACTTTGGACAGAGTATATTAAAGGGACAGTCCAGTTTTTCTCCGCGCTGTGAGATGAGAAGAGAGATATCAGGTGATCTGTGTGTCCAGTACGAGGATCAAGGACAGTCCAGCACATGTTAAGCTTATCACAAAGATCGGAGGAACGAGGAAACTGCAATAAAATACACCTTCCAGTTCATTACACTATAGCCATATGTTCAACACAGACACCACTTACAGTAGGTAAAATCTAGGTTAATAGGGTAAAATGTAATTAACTGGCAAATTGTTCAATGGTATCCATGGCAATTAGCATTAGCAAGCAACATCAAACTAAGTGGTTGTTGTGGGCCCATAGGCCACTCATGACCCTTCATTTAAAACGGTATATCTCCGGTCCACATGTTGTCTGAGGAACATTCACACAAAATACACCTTTGTAGGAAAACTTGCTCTTAAAATGTATCTGATGTTTTTATAGCCCAATAAAACAGGCTGAGAAAAGACATGTTTGAATCATGCTTCAAAAATATCAAACTTTTTCTGAACAATTTTTATCAGTGTTGTTTCTGATAGCAAAGCTGTCATTGTAACCTCAGAGCGTGAGACTTCTTCTGGAGCAACGCCACAGAAAGAACCGTTACAGGGCTCGACAGTAACAGTCGCCAGGTCGGCAACTATTTAAATATTGCTGTTAGAGTCAGAACACAAACCAGACAGCGCTGCATGTGTGTGTTGGTGCGTTTACTCACGTTACAGGTGTCTGTTTTGGAGACAATGGTGGAGCAAATCAACTTGTTTGACTGTGTGGTCAAAAGACAGAGAACCAGATGATCCTGAACAGAAAACAACAGGACATTTGTGAAGTCTTTGGACACAACGTATCCTGGACAGAGTAATTTTGTATTCCAGGAATTGAGGCTGGACACATAATCTGATATTAACAGTGTAAATCATCAGATACGACACAAATTACACATCATTTTGTTTTAATGAAGCTTTTATTCTTTTGTCACATTTTCATTAGTAAGCTGTATAACTACATAGTATTTAAAAAAACACATTTTAGAAAACACTTTCAGTAACCAAAAGTTGATACCTGATTGCCAGCCTGGCAACCACTTTTAAAAGTTAATCCTATATTATATTGAAATGTTACATTTGTAGGATATATTTTATAACCGACAACATGCATTTTTATCCACATGCAACTGTGTGAAAAGTGAGTGGAAAGGGTGTTGTTGAACATCTAGCAGCAGCAGCATGTCTGCCAGGTGAGTCAGGACACAGATGTGCGCACAGATGTGGTTTACTGACGAAAGATTAGTGACAGTTTTGCATAAAATGGTCAATTTTGCCCAAACTGATGTAGGAATAAGTGAGTGTTTGTGCTCCTTGGTTTTGATCTGCCTCCAGAAATGTCTCTGTGACACTTGGTGTAGCACTGCTTAAAATTCATTCCCTCAGATTTCCAGCCGAGCTGTAAACCGAGACTTTTCTACTTGGCTCGAGTGTCGGATTTAAAGCTTCTCTCTGTTTCTCTTTGGTCTGCAAACAGAACACCAAACAGCATCATCGGCCGGACAGCGGTATTGTTGACTCTCTGCCTCTGATACACATCAGCAGGTCCTCTGTACGCTCTCCTTGTTAGCTCTTCTTCTCTTTTTTTTTAAGCGCAGGAAAGGATTCAGCAAGCAATCACAGTGAAAAATACTTCTGGGGCTCTCTGTGCATGCTGGGGAATAAGGGTTTTTTATTGGTTCTTTGGCTGAGAAAGAGGTTCTGCACAGAATTAAAATTAAAATCACCTGCACTTCACTGGAGTTATGCCTTTTGTAGCGTCTGAAACGCTGCAGTGCATGCTGAGATACAGAGGCACTCCTGAAAATTGGTCGCAGTATTTCCTCTTATGCTCCTCAGTAGGTGACAGTTTGGAAGTCCACTAGAGCAGAGGAAGATGGACGCCGGATAGATTGCATGTCATTGTTCCATCACTGGGAATGATGTAGCCTATATTAGAAAATAGGCCTGTTTATTTAGACAGTGCAGAGCTACAGTGTTGCAGGGCAGCTCACACAGAGATGAGAGCACAGCTGAATGCACAAATCAATAGTTGTGGACGTGAGTCTGCGGGGTAGATGATGCATGGACAAACGCAGTAGGCATGCTAAAGTTACGTTTTGTGACTTTATCCCCGGCTTTGACCTGCCCTCACATTTGTATTCTTTTTTTTTTAACATTTGACTGATGCAAAGCTTTATTTGGGCCAAAGTCCTGCAATTGGTGTTCACGTGATCACCTTACTGATCTGTAGAACAGCGGTCTGTATCAGGGATGCATCCGTTAGAAGCTGTTCAGAGCCATCAGAGGTATTTTCTAAAGAGTGAGCTTTAAATCATGATGTTATATGTTCTGACAAAGACAGTGCACAGTAACACTCTGAGTACTGACACATACACACGCACACACACACACATACACACACACACAGACACACACACACACACACACAGACAGACACACACGCACACACTCACTTTGAAACATAGTTGCAACTGACTTATATTTTCTGTGTGTGTGTGCGTGTTTGCGTGTGTGCGTGTGCGCGTGCGCGTGCGTGTGTGTGTGTGTCCGTCTTTTGTTTCCGCCCTCCTCCCATCTCTCATCACGTCTTTGTCTCAGAGTTGTTCACCGTGCCGGCTGCTTTTCTTTGGCCCTCTCATCGCTCTGAGCGATGAAGATTAGCTTGGCACATGGGACACACACACAACCACACACACACACACACACACACACGCACACGCACACACACAATCCAGCTTCTTATAACAAGCTGTTAACCCCCGTTTATAAGTGCGGCCTTTGAATCAGTTCGGTGAAAGGGAGTGTAATCCCTGCCGGACGATTTAATGGTAATCTCCATATCCTGATTAGATTACACACAAACACACGCACACACACAAAGACACACGGACACGGTGTCTGCAACACTTCTAAAGGACTGAATGGAAACCGAAATATAACAAAATTAACAGGAGATATTTCTCTCTTTTTATCCCACCCCTGTGCATTTTACGTACCTTCGTCTCTCTGTGTTTCTGGGCTATTCAGAGGTTTGGATCCATCTTTGTTTTTCCTTCTTCTTGATCACACACAGTCAGGATGGTCTACAAACATTAACGCTGATGATGTCTTTTTTTAGCACTTTTGTCTTCATGCTTTGGTAACTGACAGTACAGAGTGAACCGCATCAATGCCTTTATATATCTGGCACATTTAACTTTATTTTTAGAACCATTTTATCCTAATATTCACCCACTGCAAAACACTTTTTCATTTAACCTGTTTAGAGCTGTTAACACAGTCTCTCTGAACTTGGACTTAAACCCAAATTATACTTTTCACATTCACATAGCCTCGAGGGTCTGCAAAGAGGGTCTGCGTGCAGTTTAAAGTTTATGATTACAGCACTTGACACACACTCTGTAAGTGCTAGTGTATGCACTATGCAGACACCCAATGTAATATAAACAGTGTGTGTGTGTTTGTGCGTGTGTGTGTCCAGGTTCCATGTCCATTTTTGGACTACATCTACAGCTTTACCCAGAGACCTCCTACAACTCTTCCTCTTTTGCCCTGAGGCGTCAGCGAAATATGCTTTTTCTCCAAAACACAGCTTTGGTCAGTCAAAGAAGTGCAAGCGCACAGTTCTGGTCGATAACTTTGTGATGTGAATGCTGTGATTCTACAATTCACTTCGCAGTTGTTGAGATGGGAGATAGAATCAGTCATATTGATAAAAAACGACTTGTAAATTCATAGACGTGCAGTGTTTTGTTGCTGATACAAGGATGGTCTTCAAACATGGATCTATTAATACACCTATAATTAGGATTGTATAAGTCAGATTCCTCTATTCAGGTGAGACATCATCTGTTTTTTGCTCTGGTACTTTAATTTTTACAGACATTTTCCTGTTGTGTATTTTTTTGCAATGTAGAAAAGCTGTCAGACATCCACAAGTGGAAAAACTATGTGAAAACATTAACTGTTCAAATCAGTTTGGTCCAGTGTGTGAAGGTAAACAGATGTGTTATCATTATTTTAATGTATTTATCCGCTGTGTTTGTTAAATTTAATCTGCTCCATCTGTTCTCGATAAAATATATGATCGCGAAAGTCTGTCAAAATTTTTGCGCTGTGACCTCCACACATGACTCCAGTGAGCAGTGGGGGGAGGCCGTTGTTTGCACACCAGCCAACTGCTGACACACCCACACGCACACACACACACACACACACAGACACACACAGACACACACACACACACACACACACACACACACACACACACACACACACACACACACACACACACACACATACACACACACACACACATCCAGCAATCATTAAATGAATGTATTCTTCAGACTTCAGGCTGTCAGCAATATAGCAGGAATACATCAGGGGGTAAAAGTCAGCATGTGTGCTGTAGTATGCAGTCTTTTCACACGCTCTCTCGCTCACTCACACACATACACACACACAAACACACACACACACACACACACACACACTGACATCATATATAAACACCATCATCATGCAGAACATCATTTAACAGCCTGTGGTGTCCGTTTGCGTTGAGACTTATGTGCGGGTGATAAAAATCAAGCTTGTTCAGAGAAGCAGCCATTTAAACTAAACGATCGTCACCAACAGTAACATCATTCAACTGAACGAGAAATGGGAGATGAGCGACATTTCACCGGATAAGTGCCGGCTGAGCTGATGAGCTCTCTGCCACTGTGAGGATGGAAAACAGGAAGTTAGAACTACAACTGGAAAACAAGGATGAACAACATGATGAATAGCCTGTTTGTATTTTATTTATCAAGGGATTTATAAATATGTTACTAAGTACAGGTGAAAATCATTTTTATGTTGCTGTGCTCCAGGATCTGTAACGAGCTATGTCTGCATTAATAGTTGAAAATTAAAACTCAGCCGAAGGACAGCAACAATATTGAAGTTGAACATTCATGGTCCTCAGAAGATGTGAATGATTTGGTGATGTCCTAACCTTTCATCTAGTGTCATCATCATGTTAAAATATTCCCTTTATTTTGATCCAGGACACTAAAATTTCTTTGAAATTTAGAGAGCAAGCCCTGTCACTTCACAGCGAGAGGGTTCCCGGTTCAAATCCCAGCTGGGGCCCTTCTATGTGGAGTTTGCATGTTCTCCCCGTGTCTGCGTGGGTTTTCTCCGGGTTCTCCGGTTTTTCCCCCACAGTCCAAAGACGTGCAGGTGTTCGGTTCATTGATGATTCTAAAATTGCCCGTAGGTGTGAATGGTCGTCTGTCTCTGTTCGTCTCTATGTGCCCTGCGATAGACTGGCGCCTCAAGCCCGATGTCAGCTGGGATCGGCTCCAGCCCCCCCGCGACCCCGACAGGGACAAGCGGTTGAAGATGAATGAATGAATGAATTCACTTCTTCCCCAGAGGTTAAACCCTTTCTACTGTAGACACTATGAATTTCCTGTTGCACTACAGTCCGGACAAACACCACATGTTTAGTTCCACAACTTGTAAGAATAATGAAATCATCCAACTGTGGTGTGTACTGAACTTTGCAGATTCTACGGGCCACTGGCAGAGCTTTAGTTTTACCCGTCTAGAGCCACTTACAGTGTCCGACAGTCCTGTTAGTTTAGTTGAAGCCGTTTTCTCAGTCAGTCCTGCATATCTGGACCAGATTGCCGCCAGATAAACTAACTGTAATTCACTCGTTTTCACAGTGCAGGTCAGATTTTTCATCAGAAATTACACAACGGCATTTCAATTAATTTAAAACATTTACAATATTATACAAACAGGAAAATTCTTACTGCATCGTAATGCATTTAAAGGCAATAACCTACTAACCACATGCAGTTCTATACAGGGTTTCACATAACACAGGCCTTGGGGAACTACTGAAACCATAAATTACCCCTACTGGGCCTTTTTATTTTGGATAATACTTTAAACAGGCTTATATTATAGACGTGTGTTATAAGTACAATGTATCATATTTTAGGAAAAAACGTAAAACGTATATTCTGATCTGGCCCCCTCTAAATCTAATAACTCTAATCCCCTCTCAATATTTTTTACCTGACCTTTTTAAGCAACTGGTCGTAAAATATATTTTTAAGTGCCGGTCATTATTTTGAGTCGTTAATTAAAATACGAGATTTTTATGTGACACTTTATGTTGCAGACGTTCTATTATAGTAGCTATACTAATGCCTTTCACAATAAAATAAATTATTTTAAGTAAGTCATTTGGTTCTTCCCAATATCACAGTAAACACATACTAATGGATTACGTTGCATGGCAGCATCCTGTGAGGAACTCCTGGCAGTTATGGGTGTGGTTTAGGTGTGCGTGCTGGGCAACTGTTCCTTAAGAGCTTATAGGCTGCAATAGCATCAGTTACTAGAGAGTATTTCTTCCCTGAAAGAAGAGCAAAGAACGGCACTGAAGGCTTATCTCAATAAAAACAGATGTTTTCAGTACTTTTTAAAAGTGCCTGCCCTTTTCCAAAAGGTTTCCAATGACAGCTCCTCAGATGGTTCTGTGTATCACAGTGATTTGCATTATTTTAAATTGAGAATTATTTGAACATAATGTAGATCCAGTGGTTGACATCATTTATAAACACGTCCTCCAGCTTGTGGAAAGAGCACAGGTGGAGCACCGGTAGCATAAAAAGCTTATGTGTCAGAACAAAATCAGTAACGCTGGCAGGAGCATGGCGGTCATAGAATCAGGGTTTGGTATATGTAACACTGGTTCTGCCCTCTGACAGCACCTGCAAGCCTCGGGTGGCAAAGACTGATGCTTTCACTTTTTTTTCCCGTGACACCAACACGAGATAAAATATGTCCCTGAACTCGATCACGCAATGAACCGCCCCACAGGACCCTCCACAGGGGGGCGGGACAGTAAAGGCCATGCTCAACACAGCTTGACTGACCTTAAACAGGCTTCTACATCATCTCTCTCACACACACACACACACACAGACATACACACACACACACACACACACACACACACACACACACACACACACACACACACACACACACACACACACACACACACACACACACACACTCACTGAGTTATGGACAGGTTGTCATATTGTCACGCTGTAGAAAATGCAGCAGTAATATCAGCATTTTCCGGTTTCAAAGGATTGAAAGCGGTGCTACCTGCTGACAGCAGCTGATACTGAAGTAAAACTCACCTCACTCCACAAAGCACAAGCATAAAAGTAATCAAATGTAAATTTGCATACTTATCATGATTGGACCAGCTGCCATGCACAAGCCGCGGTATGTCTTTCATACACCTAAATAAAGCCCGAAACCCCTCGTGGATTTGGATGGGAGATATAATGTGTGAGAGTGTGTGTTTGCATGCGCATGCATACCATCTCCTCTCTGGCTAGTTGGCAGAAATGCAGTCTCACATCTCAGCATTAACATAATGTTCTTCAGTGGGTTCAGTGGGTTCAGTGCAGTGTTATTCAGTAAGGCTGGTGTGCAAACAAATTACACTATATTTTCTCTGTTGTGTTTTGAAATGTGTTTATTTGATGTACACACAGTATGTACGTACGGTAATAATGATAACTTCCTTTGAAAAACATTATTATTTCCATATACACGTGCATTAAACGAGAAAAGACCCAGGCGGCAGCAGTTTTATTCTCTGAGCTTTGGCTTTTATATCTAAAGAGGTTGCATTTGTGGCACATTTGTGAGTCATTTTGTAATGCAGCTTTAATCAAGTTAAAACGCTAGCCTTGATATTTGCCTTCATTAGTAGAACAAGCGAACCTTAACTACTGGGCATTATATTTTTCTGTGGTTTTAGCTGCTCTCACATTACCACTGTTGTTGAGTCAAGTTACATCCTTCCACATTTTTCTGTATGTAGGCTATATTCATTCATTCATCTTCAACCGCTTGTCCCTGTCGGGGACGCGGGGGGGCTGGAGCCGATCCCAGCTGACATCGGGCGTGAGGCGGGGTCCACCCTGGACAGGACGCCAGTCTATCACAGGGCACATAGAGACAGACAACCATTCACACCTACGGGCAATTTTAGAGTCATCAATGAACCGAACACCTGCACGTCTTTGGTCTGTGGGAGGAAACCGGAGAACCCGGAGAAAACCCACGCAAACACATGCAAACTCCACACAAAAGGACCCCAGCCAGGATTCAATCCAGGAACCCTCTCGCTGTGAGGCGGCAGTGCTATGTAGGCTATATTGTACATGCTATATATTTATAGACATAGTGTTTATGTATCCACAGGATGTGTATCACATGAAAGCGCTCTGGGCAGAATCTCCAGGATTTCTTGGGGGATATAGAACACAGTGGGTTTGAGCCGTTCTTGTGGTTCGTACAACAATTGAACGTAAATCTGTCAGCGTCAGTTCTGACTGTGCTTCATGTGAATGCTTTTTATGCAGCATAACAATGTGTGGCTGTTACCTCCAACGTGGATAGGCTTGTTTCTCCAGGCTCACAAAGATCTGTCCAGCTGTGTTTTTTCTAAAGATACTGAGAGGATGAATTCACAAACGGTTTGAGCGGCTTTCGTGGACGCTAAACCTGTACAAATAAGACAAAAGGGAACCGTGAAATTCTCAAAAGTACACGTGAATAGTGAAACGTACCCCTGACTGCGCTCTAAATAGCATCCATGTGCTCCAGTGATATTTGCATGTGTTTAGAATTAGTTAATATGCATACATTTAGTGCTAAATTGGCTCCTTTCTATGGAAATGAAAAAGCACTCCAATTCACAAAAGATCGCCGCTAAAAGCCACACACGGTAACAGTGGATTACTTAACATCTTCAGAGAGTTGGTGGCACTGAAGTGCATTTATAAGGAGTGCCCTTTGCGTTAAAATCTTCTTTGTACAGTCTGAAGTAGTGCGTTTGAACACAAACAGCATAGACAAACTAGGATATTTAATCCCAAACACACTCTCTGTCATGTTGAAATGTTCATCTTGTTCCCTGAAGTTCTGGAGATTTCCTCTGCACCTCATCAGTCAGGACCTGCAACCTCTTTTTTTTCTCCGCCATTGCTCTGCCTACTGTGTTCTTACCACTAAGGAAACATTTGTACTTTGCCATATGGATAATTGCAGTCATATGCAAAAAAGGCAAATTAAACTCAGCTGCAAAACTTTATGGCCGCGTTTCCGCTAGAACATCATTTGCACAGTATAGTTTTTGAATCAGACCTTGAGACGGGGCAGATTGTGGTCTGTATAATACATTTGGAGTTTTGTAACAAAAACAATTTCCCCCTGGGATTATTAAAGTATTTCTGATTCTGATACAAGTGATGCACAGTTCACAGTGCTATCTGCGGCCACAAACCAGTCTTTGTGAATTCTCTCTTGAATCCCTTGATGATCAACTTTTATGAATCGATCGTGCCTGTTTGTCTGTGGATGAATGGAAGGACTGATTTATTTGACATTTAGGCGACACAGCAGATTTGTATAATCATGCCATCAAACTACATAGAAACTGTGCAAAGTAGCAGCTACTACAAACAATTGACTGGTTTCCATTTTTCACCAATAAAGCTCTAAGAAATTTCCCACATTTTTTTTTTTTTTTTTTTTTTTACCTGCCAACCGTGGAGCTGCGCGTATTGATCCATACCAAATCAGAGCCAAAGGAGCAGATTTCAGGCCTGGTCCCGGAGTGTCTCGACCCTGACGGACAGTGGAGGGGGACAAATGAGACAGTGTCAATATTGAAACAGGCTAATGGGCTAATGAATGTGGAGAGTTCTGCCTAATGTTCCCAACAGAGCTCCTAGCAAAACCATTAAAGCACTTTTATATGACTAGACAGGCACAATGCAGTAACTCGATTTATGGGGTACTTTCATGGTCAATTAGGAAGGGAGAGAGAGGAGAGAGGCCTGATAGGGGAGGTTAGTGTGCGTGTGCATGTGTGTGTGTGTGTGATATGAGCTTATTAGCTTTAGACAGAGTTACACCTGTTATTTGTCAATGTTGTCCGGAGCTACTTGTGACTGTGTCATTCTGATCAGCATGTAGACAAACGGAACAACTGCACAATAAATATGCTGTCAATCAAACATCATCGTACCTGTCATATACAGTATGAGGTGGACGTATATGTGACTGACTGGACACTTGAGTGAAAGACTAATATCGGTTCAAATAGTCACCTGGGAAAGCTGCAGACGTCAGTGTGTCACGCTGAATAATAAAGTTTGACATTATTTTTTATGAAAGCAGGAGCTCTCTATGGAGCCGTCTCATCACCTTCTTGATTAACTTTTACACGGCTGCAGCTGTGGCCGACTGTCCTTTCATTTCAAAAAATGTCCGGATGACTGTGCCCTTGAGGGTCTTATATCAAGTGACAAAGATCAGACCCTGCAGAGATGAAGTTGGCCACTTCAATCTCAACGTAAAAGGAAGTAAAACAAAGGATTTCATTATTGACCTGACAGGAAATATTTGAGTGTTCCTGTTGACCTCACATGGAACTGGTTTAGGAAAGGTTGGAGTGTTTTTTTTTATGTTATACCTTGTATATAAGCGGGTGTTTTATAATCTGTTTAGTTTCGTCCTGTTGCATAAGACTTTGGTTGGGTTTCCCCCCTTGGTATAATCTGTTTGGGCAGATTTAATCAGCATTTCAACTCAAATGTGAACCAAAACACCCGCAACAAAACCCATGATTATGTTATTTGAGCCCATAGACACTCAACAATTGAGCCAATGTAGCCTAATATTGCTGCTTGACATAATGCAGAGTACATTAAAAATGATCTGTCCTAAGGCATTTATTAGTTTCTCACTCTGAAGGTGGGAAACATCTCTGAACTGCCTCTTTAACAAAATCACACACATTTAGGCTATTTCATGTGTTTTTCTTTGAAAGCTAAATAATGTAATATTTATCCACTTCCATTCACTGAGCCTCCCCTAAAACAGTTGGGAGCCCCCCTAATAACATCTAATAACATCTTTCATCATTTCTGACTCTCTGCTTTTCCATCCCCTCAAAGGTCGGTGCAGATGAACTCTGAACTAGGCTGAAATTGACTTCGTCTCCACTGGAAAATCCATCAATCACAATTGAAATGAAATATCAGAATTTTGATCATTTGGTCAGAAGTATCAATTCATGTAATGCCGGTGTCATCGAGGCCTTATGCCGTGGCCTCTACGGGTAGCAGCATTTCAGACAGATTGGTCCTATAATTGGCGTGAGTCCTGATCTAATATAAATTGTTTTGGAGGAAGAGGAACAAGACGAAGGAGGGCTCAGACTTCCGCATGAATAGGCACTTTGTCTTGGAAAAAGCAAACGTAGTTATTGACTAAGAGATGACCAGAAGCTCCTGAGAATGCTTCAGCAGGTCCTTTGTGATGTTAGATGTGTTAAATTTAGTTACTCTATGCACACAGACAGATTTGTGATTTGCCAGAGCAAAATCACAATATCTTTATGGTTTAAACTACATGTATTCTTATTGTATGAAGCGGATTATAGACTCCATACACTGACAGCCTCAGTCCAAAAAAAGTGTAGTATCATCAGTATCAGACCTGACAAACCATCAAAATGACCCTGACATATTCATTAAATCTTCAGTAGAGGTGCACTCAAGACAGAGACACAAAAAGACATGTTGTCTAAGTCATACGTATGCTCTGCTTCACACACACACACACACACGGAAACACTCCAACTCTCCAACTCTCTCTGTTGCATTATGGTAGTTCCCCTCAGAGAGTTGTCAGTGGAGGATATTTTTAGTTTGCGAAAACAACAAATGGGGTAGTAGAGTTTCACCTCCTCTCTTTCTCGCAATCGATTCAGATAAAAAAAGGTTTGAATAAAATGGTTTAGCAGTTCAATGAGCAGTCCTAATGTCTCAATGAACCCTGTGGTTTAAATCTTATTATAGATCTGTCATTCCATGCTAGGCAGCTAGCATTCAGCTAACTTGTAGAAGCTCCTTAGCTAAGCTCCTGTGTTTTTGGTTTGTTTGTTGTTTCTGTGAGAAGCAGCATTGTTGTGGTGTTGTTGCTGCACAGAGATGCTCGGTGTGTCGATCTTCAGTGGGAATAGCAGAACTGGCACAATTACACATATCCCGGAGTCATTTGATTTATTGTTGATAAGAAAAATGTTGTTTAATGCATTTTTAACGTACCAAACCGTGACGCAGTGGCATATTTGTTAAACGGCCCAGCAAACAAGTCTCTTCTTAAAGCCCATTTTGATGTTTTATTGTTACATAAATTATGAAAACATTAAGTATTTAGAATATCAAACTGCAAGTCGTAGTGGCTGACAATATGAACACACACCCCCACCACCACCACCACCACCCCCACCCAAGAGGCACATACTAACAAGCGTATTTCTGCTCACTGTGTGTTAATGGTGCGAGCGCCTCCGGAAGGAAACGTTTAATTTATTTACCAGATAACATTTTGAGTGTTTAATTGTTTTGTTGAAAGGATGAGATTTGCCTGTGTGAGTTTGTGGTTTCATTTCTTTTTATATTTATAGTATTTCGGTGTGTGTGAATTATGGATCTGATGACAGCTTAATCGCTGCAGGCTGTGGCATTTTTGAATCAAGCCTCAGTGAAAAGACAAATCATTTATAAAGCAGTATGTTAAGGGCTGGCAAAACCGTTTTCCCATTTAAATGTAATGGGCGTTGTGATGAGAAAACTAAGTTGTTTGTCATTCTATAATAAAGCCAAAGTATATTTCTAGGTCTGTGTTTGGTCTGGGCAATAATTCAAAATTGGTTTATGCAGTAACTTTCATGGAACCTGTATTGTGATGATGCATCCACTTCTTCATAGTTTTCCAATTAATCATTGCCGATTCCAAAAATAATTCAAAAATAACAAAAAGAGCTATTGAGGTAGGCCTATGGGTACAAATGAAAATGCAACAGTACAAAACCCACTTCGGGAAATGGAAAAAGGCTCATTTAAAAACATTTGACCAAGCTATTGAGCTGCCTCCGACAAAAATCGCTTTGTCACGGTTTTCTTTCATTCAAGATGGAGGCGGGTGGAGCTATGATGTTTTGCTGACAGTTTAAGGATCCAGTGGAATTAGGAGATTAAGTTACGAGCTCTTTTTAATACTTGGCTAAATATTTGTAAAACCAACAGTCAGTCTCCCTAAAAACGACCTCAGCCTCATTGTTTTGGAAATGAAAGCGTTGGTTACATTTCGTAATCCCAGATTCTGTGAACATAGGTGGTTTTGCCCACTGATCACTAAACTCTAATCTCTTCCCATCTCTCTCCAATCTCTCTCTGTTAGCTACTACAATCATGACTAACAAGTCTTTGTCTAGTTTTATATGACCTATGTGACCTATATGCATAATAATAAAGCTGGCATTGACTGCAGGTGGCACAAGTGTTACGGGCGCACTCACACTGTCCGCCCGTACCGCGCCCCGGGCTTTAGGGTACTTGTCCCCCTCTCCCTCTCCCCCCACTGGCCAGTCCTTTTGTACTCACACTACCTGGGCCTCGCGCAAATGCTTCTTGCCTGTCCATACGCCATCACGTCGTAACACGTCACACACATTGATTGACGTCATCGCGATGCGTCGCTTTGTTTACAAATCTTTCCATAGACCTCGGAGTTTTTGTGCGTCTTGTCGACTGTTTTTGAATATTTTCATCCGACCGAATCTGCAGTAAACACTCCACCTCCGCATCACACCAACGTGAACCTTTCACTGCCATTGTTGTTGTTGTTAAATGTCCGCGCATTTATATGTCGAACAGGCACAAATAAAATGACGTCAGAGCCACCGTAGGCCTCGTGGTCGTGCTCGTACACGTGCGAGTGCTCGTACATGTGCAAACGCGCTCTACAAAAGCCCACCACTTTTAAACTGGCCGTGGACGGCCAGCTGGCCGCAGCTAGGCGTGGAGCGGTTGCACTCACACTGGTGAAACGCACTAGGCTTTACCCAAAAAACCTGTTTGGCTCGGTGCGGTAGGACAGTGTGAGTGCGCCCTTAGTGTATTTGTCTGTTGATGGG
Organism: Echiichthys vipera; assembly: GCF_963691815.1. Classification (NCBI taxonomy): domain Eukaryota; kingdom Metazoa; phylum Chordata; class Actinopteri; order Perciformes; family Trachinidae; genus Echiichthys; species Echiichthys vipera. The sequence continues at coordinate 25,125,652 of NC_139835.1, read as the reverse complement.
GATATCAGCATCTGCAGGTATCAAGTGTTGCTTTTATGATTTATTTGCTCTGGTTGGTGGTGCAGGTTGGCATATCCAGAACGGCTTTGACAGAACAGCTCCACAGCCTGCCAAATGTGAGTTTGTGATAACAACCGTGTTCCACCATCCAAGCTGAATGTCATCATTTAGTTTATGTTCTTGTCATTCTTTGTCCTCTATCAGTAATGGCATGGAGCTTTTATCAAACTACTTGGGCGAAGTGTCCCTTTACCTCTCACATTTACGCTTAATTTAAGTTTCGGAGTCAATGGGTTTCCTAAAGTCAAGTGTTTAGCATTCACCTTTAGTCTGCGGCTCTCAAAGTGTGGTGGGAATGAAAGTGAACAAAAGCACTCGGGAGTGAAAACCACTCCGTGCTTCAAGTGTCTCAGATAGAAACGGTATTTACACGAGAAGAAGAACCTTGACGAGATTTATTCAAACGCTTTATTTTCAAATTAGACTAGATAGAGCTTTAATTATCCCTGCGGGGGAAATAGAGTCACTGCAGCAGAATATCGAAAGCACATACAGCAAAAACAACAGATCATAAATAAGAATGTAGTTAATGGGGGGGGATTTATTTAAATCCCATTAAAATTGTGCAATGTTAAATTTATATCTTTCATTACGGCGACAGTGTTGCACAATAACAGTCAGCAGAACCGATGTAGACGAGAACAAAAGCACATTTTCACACATATTTTTCCTTTTCTGTGTAGATAAAGAAAATGAATAAACAAAACATAAGTAACAGAAGTAATGGCGTCTAATGCAACAGCCCTTCAATGAATCTAACCTTTTATTAAGGCTATAACATTCAGTTTTTGCTGAAATTGAAGCATTGGACGTTGATGTGCAGCTGTAATAGATACAAAAGAACACTGGAAAACATATTATGGGTTGTATGACATGCTCCAAGCCTCAGATGGTCGAGACTGAAAGTGTTTTGCAGCAGATTCTTTCAATAATTATGTTTTCCATATTGTCAAAATAGGACTCCTGTGTGATACGCTGCACAGTTTGTAATTTAGATACAAAGGAAATGGTAAAAGTTCAAGTGGTACTGAAGCGTTTGTTGAAAGACCAATTTTATGTGCAGTACAGGCTGACTTAAAGGTTAGACGTCTGCATGCATTTGTGTGTGACTTTGTCTGTCTGGATGAGATGTGTGGACAGCGAGCCCATCATTTTTCCGGGCTGGACAAATGCCTCATGATGGAGGACAGGCCGCCCGACATGACGAATGATCAGCAGACACACACAGACAGACAGAGAGAGAAGCTTCATTAACAGAAAGCACAACAGACCGAGGAACAGATGATTCTGCCACAGATCTCAATCCCTCCATCTCGGCCAATTAATGAAATAGCTAGGACACACACACACACACACACACACACAGAGGGACAAAGAGAGAGAGAATGGCCATAAGGCTGGTTAAGCAGTATTAAATTATTCCTCAAATTAAAAGGCTGTACCTGCCTTGTCCTTTTTAAGGGCTCTCTCACTGTGTGAACGCATGTGTGTGCACGCATGTGAGTGATTAAGCTGTTAATTAAGTTTATGTCCTCGTATTTAATAACCGTGGACAGTGAAGATGGAGTGTGTGTGTGTGTGTGTGTGTGTGTGTGTGTGTGTGTGTGTGTGTGTGTGTGTGTGTGTGTGTGTGTGTGTGTGTGTGTGTGTGTGTGTGTGTGTGTGTGTGTGTGTGTGTGTGTGTGTGTGTGTGTGTGTGTGTGTGTGTGTGTGTGTGTGTGTGTGTGTGTGTGTGTGTGTGTGTGTGTGTGTGTGTGTGCGTGCGTGCGGTGATTCTAAACGCTCAGAGGAAGTGCCCCAGGATTAAGAGCTCCAAACTCCAATAAGGATGCAGATTGGATTGGCAGTCGGGTCAAACAAACACAGAACTTTACCCCAGGAGACCGGGGTTCATGTCCCTTGCTTTACAGTTACGTTACATATGCACTTATTATAACCCCACACACTACTTTTTTCGTAAGCCTATCCATGTGTTGTTGCCTAAACCAAACCACATAGTTTACCGGTGTTCACAACGTAAACAACATGTTTTCCGGGTATAAAACCGCAACTGGGATGCTTTTGATGCTCAAGGCTACTCAGTGCGGCGACCAGGTGCGCCATGTGATTTACGTGCAGGTCTACTTAGGACACAAGTGATGCCAAAGGGTCCTGACAAAACAGCAGCGTGTGACAAGTTGGGATGAGAACAAGTTGCTGTTGCCAGTGCTGGAAAAGAAGCTTTTAATAAAAGATTTTTCTCCAATGAATCTGGGTTTTACCATCTGAAGGGACGTGTATTCATATCTGCATTTGTAACAGCCAATAGGCAAGGCAAGGCATCTTTATTTATATAGTGCATTTCATACCAAGGCAACTCAATGCGCTGCACATAAAGACTCTTCTCTTTATTGGCAAAAACAATGATCTCAGTTTTTGAGTTTTAACTAAAGGAAATTTTGGTTCATCCCATTTTTGTGACATAATGACTCTATTGGACTGCAGTCATCTGGAGACAGTGCCAGATAAATCTGTGTGTCATCTGCATAACTATGATAGATAACATTAGAATTCTGCAGAATTTGACCTAAAGGCAGCATATATAAGTTGAACAGAAGAGGTCCAAGGACTTACCCCTGAGGAGCTCCCCATGCCATAATCACTCGATCGGATTGATACCAACTACCAAAATAACTCTGCTCCTCCAAGTAGGACCTGAACCATTTTAGGACTGTCCCTCTGAGTCCTGCCCAGGTTTCCAACCTGTTCAGTAGTATACTGTGATCCACAGTGTCAAAGGCAGCACTGAGATCCAACAGGGCCAGAACTGACACCTTGCCTGAGTCAGTGTTCAACCTTATGCCATTTAACAGTCTAATAAGAGCTGTTTCTGTACTGTGGTGAGGTCGGAAGCCTGATTGAAATTTGTCAAAAAGTCCACTGGAGTTCAAGAAGTTGCTGAGTTGATTAAAAACAACTTTCTCAACAATCTTGGCTACAAAGGGAACATTTGAGATGGGTCTGTAGTTGGCTAAAATGGTAGTATCAAACGTTCTCTTTTTTAAGAGTGGCTTGATGGCAGCTACTTTTAGGGGTTTAGGAACGTGCCTGATTGAAGTGAGCAATTTCTTATTTGCTGCAGATCTGTTTGGACAGAGCTTACAATAGTTTAAAAAAGTCAAATGGCATTGTGTAGGCAATAGGATTGTCTTCTTTCTGAAATGTTATTGGCCAAAGTTACCTGTCACAGGTTAGATTTTCTAAAGCCTGAAAACAGAGCCAGAAGTCTAGTGCTCGCTCAGAACACCTGAATTACAATATGATGATTAGTTATTATTTGCCCAATGCCAAAAAAAAACGGCTGCTCTGGCTTTAAACAGCTAATCTAACATGCAGACTGTAAACTAAAGTAAAACTGTCCTAGAGTAAAAGGTATTTAGTTGTCTAATAATTCAACTCCACTGTAGAGCATGTAGGTGGGTACCATAATTTTAACCCAAATTAGTTGTTTATTTGTCTCCTTTTCATTTGATTGTGGTTTATCATTGTGTGTGTGCAGCCATTGTGCAAATTAAACCACTAACATAAATGTAATTCCTGTAAATCAGCTGGATTTTACTGTTTATCTTTAGATTATT
>NC_139835.1:24955455-25121775 GCF_963691815.1 Echiichthys vipera | reverse complement strand
AGTTACAGCACAGAGGGTTTTACCGAGCGTGACACGACCCTGTGAAGGTCACTCATCCATGTAAATAATATGGCATCAATGAACAAACACACACAGCACGGGACAGTGCTGCAAAGACACACAGGGATATCACAGTATCAGAGCTATTGATATGAATAAATCCATAAACTTGCTGTGAAATATGAGAGGCATATATGACCCAAGAGAAACAGTTTATGGTTAAAAATATTTAAATATAAATGAGGCACAGACACACACACGTGCACATATATAGTGTACAGTATGTTGTACACATAAATGGAAACAGACCAGAAGAGGAAAACAGCTTTAAAACAATATCACACACCCATGCGTTATTTTACTTTTACATAAAAGTAAACAAGAAAACTATTCTTGGGGCGGCAGTAGCTCAGTCCATAGGTGACTTGGCTGGGAACTGGAGGGTTGTCGGTTTGAGTCCCTGTGTGGGCAATATATGGAGCGTGGACTAGAGGCTGGAGAGGTGCCAGTTCATCTCCTGGGCACTGTCGAGGTACTGTTGAGCAAGGCACCGAACCCCCAACTGCTCGGGGCGCTGGTCACCGGCAGCCCCCTCGCTCTGACATCTCTCCATTAATTGCATGTATATAGGTCCTGTCTGTGCATGCGTGTGTATTTCGGGCCTGTGTGTGTGTGTGTAACATGATGAATAATAATAGAGTGAAAAAATCGAATTTCCCCGTTGCGGGATTAATAAAGTTATTCTTCTTCTTCTATTTGTAAGTTTGAAACTACCAAAATTAAAAATTGAGTTTTGTGAGTACTTCAACATCAAGGCCAAGTACACACATAACCAAGTAGTTTTTAAAACTCATTTTTTTCTGTGTGTGTTTTGGCCTTTTATCCACATGCAAACTGGGTTTAAGGTCACTGAAAACAGATCTTTTGGAAAACACCTCCCAGGGTGAAGGCATCACAAATGAAACATCGCTGGTTCAAACCTTGCAAACGGGGCTTTTCACACATAAATGTACAGTTACTCTTCCACTGTGTTGAGGAGGACTTGTCTGAATGTGCTACAGAGTGATCGATGTGTCATCACAGCCACATAGCCTTCTGGTAATAGCTATTTCAGGTTTTTGATTGGCCACCATCTTCTTCTTCTTCTTTGCATGATTGTCCAACATGGTGTTGGTTAGGTGTGCTTTTTGCAGCGCTTCAATGTGTTTTGGCATTTGGCTTTTTTTTTTTAAGTTCTCGTTCCATACAATTCTTTTTCAACAAAGAATGGGAAAAAATACCCTCGTGGACTGGGCCTCAATTTAACGCCCGAGAGAAATATTTTACTTTGCTCAACTTTGTAAGCCATTTGGTCCTGGACAGGTGGTGTACAGTGCATTTATCAGAGCTTGTTTACTGAAAAGAGGTGCCTGCTGCTGCTGGGAACTGCTGGTTAATGAGTGCAGTGAGGCCGAACCCTACAGTAACTGTCCCGTTAAACCAAATCATTGAACTGTTAGAGGCCAAAAAGCTTAGTAGAGTTGCAGAGCTGGTGATAACTCGCTGTGGGTTTGTCACTGCGAGTGACCCCTTACACATTTGATTTATTGTTTGTATGATTAATGGATCTTTAATATGTAAAATAAATGGAATTTCACTTTAAGATTACCGGATAGGGAATGCATTATGTCAATGAGCCTCCTCATAGATATATAAGTACAAACGTGTGTGTGCAGGCTGTAAAAGGTGTCCCAGCCGCCGTCCATGCTCCTCTACTGGGCCCATGAATAATGCAGAACTCACATTTTCACTTCCTCTCCCCTCCCTCCATCCCATTTTCTCCTCCCCCGCCTCCCGCCCCCACTGTGCCGTAGTAAAAATAGAAGCGCAGACCTGCAAGCTTTCGCTCCTGTGTTTACACCATCATGACCCTCCCCACTGTTCCCTCTCTCTCTCCTGACAGTAGGGTTATTACTCTCATTCATCTCAGCATGGTCTCTATATCCTCAACGGGAGCCGGAGAGCAGAAACAACAGAAGAGGTTGTCGGGCCAGACTGGGAGCAGAAAGAAGGTCCACAGGTAGCCTATAGATGCTTCATCTCCATATCTTTATTATGTGCCTCATAAAAATAGCCCTGCTTAGGCCTCTCTGCCGCTCGCCTCCTCTCGCCTCCTCTCGCCTCCTCCCGCCTCCCACTCCTCCTCTGCATGCACTCAGTCTCCGCTCAGGGGAAATGAGGAGCTGCTCTGCTCAGACATTAAATGTAGAAACTAGGATGCACAGAAAGGAAAATGAGATGCCTGTTTCTTCTCTGTGGATGCAAAGCAGCAATAAAGTTCCTTGTCAGTACGCATATAAACTCACAGGGGTTGTAAGATGTGGGAAACCAATGTAGTGTCACTTTTACTAGATTTTTGTGCAGTTTAATGGGTTGTGCCTGCCTTTTTAGCAGGTTGTTATCATGCTTCATGACCAGTAACAGTTAACATTAAATTGGTTACGTGACTTTTTCCCTATTTTTGCCTTCTTTTGCCTCAAGGGCACCGTTGTATCAAATGTTATTGTGATTTTTAAATTGACCCTTCGTGAAGCCCCTTCTTAGAACAGCCACTGTCCAATCTTACATTAGAAACCGCAACTAGGCACAAGAGGCCTGTCGAGCTTTCAGAGCAAGGTGTGTAGGTGTAACTCACACGAAATTTCCGATAACATTAGCTTAAGATAAAACAATAAATTGACTTACCCTGCTGTACAAGAACATTGTTCCTTCGCATGAATTGTCAAGACGTCGGATATCTGACGCTTACATTAGGACCATAGACTGTATCCGGCTGTTCAGTCTGATGTAACACCCTTTCAAAATGCGATTTCCGGGTCCGAACTCTCCGTTGAAACAAAACAGACAACAACGCCCGAGCATGTGAACAATTCCGATCACCTCTTTTGTCAGTTAGACGCCTTTTTCATCCATAAGAAAGAGGTAAAATGACAATTACGTTGTTTTTTAAAAACTTAGATCTGTTCAAACAACGGCCGAGCACAGCACTGTGGTGTTGTAGAAATACAAGGCTTGGACCGGCTTGAACCTGGAAATCATATTTTGAAAGGGCGTTACGTCACGTCTTAACAGCCGGATTGGGCCGTGATTTTAACGCCACATCCGCCAACAAATTAACGTTTTGTTGTGAACGTATCTCTCAAATGCATTTTGTATTCCTTTCCTGTCTACCTCTCTATGATATTTCACAACTATTATCCAGAAATTTGGTGTTATTTCCTTTGTAATATCTCTCACTGATATTGTTGAAACACCATATCAACATGCAGGGGTGTAAAAGCTTGTCAGGCATAGCAACAGTAACTAAGGGGGTTTAGTGAGGGGTCACATGGGAATACTTTTTCATTCATTCAAAAGTTCAGTTAAAGATGTGATATTATAAAGGATGAGCCGTTGATACCATGAATGTGATATAACAGCTTATACTGTTCATGACAGTGTAGTTAGCGAACACTCACACTTATTAAGACATAGAGTCGAATGATAAGATACACTCCATTGATAAAGTGCTCCTCTTTTGCTTCTTCTCGTCCCTCCTCCTCCACCCTTTTAAAGGTCACCGTGGAAACGAGGAGAAGATAGATGAAGCCGACAAAACGAGAGTATTTGAACCTCGTCGAGTTGCACCGCCGCTCCTCTCGACGCACACAAATCATACGGCAGATCTGACGCTGACGAGTGAAACATATGCTGGTACGAGCTGAGTGGATGTGTGTGTATGTGTGCTGTGCAGATAGAGGAGTGTAAACAGTAAAGCCTCTGACAGGCTGACACCGTTTGAACCCATGACTCAGTTCAGGAAAGCAGATAGAAAAGTATCCTTTGGGAGAGCGGGAGAGGGGGTGATCTATGGGCCAAAGACCCAAATTTCATGGTGTGGTACCCTTCAAGGTGACAACATTTTGAAAAGATGTACAGCATGTCATATATGATTATGAGCGGTGTGTTCGGTATATTGCTGAGTTCTAGTTTTGTCACTGCTCGTGAAGGGAACCACTCTCGACTTATTTAGGGTCACAGTTATTATATTTAATAATGTTTTGATTGTGTTTTATCTCATTTTCCAGGGAAATTACTTGGTTTTCAGTCTGTTCCATTTTTGAGTCTGTAAGACATAGAAATTGTCACCAACGTATATCTTTATACAATTTGGTATATAATGTTAGCTATGAGGGCAAATTATTTTCCATATCTGCATATATCGGTAAGGGTGTCTCATCTCATCTCATCTTCATCCGCTTATCCGGGTTCGGGTCGCGGGGGCAGCAGCTTTAGCAGGGGACCCCAAACTTCCCTTTCCCGGGCCACATTAACCAGCTCTAACTGGGGGATCCCGAGGCGTTCCCAGGCCAGTGTGGAGATATAATCTCTCCACCTAGTCCTGGGTCTTCCCCGAGGCCTCCTCCCAGCTGGACGTGCCTGGAACACCTCCCTAGGGAGGCGCCCAGGGGGCATCCTTACTAGATGCCCGAACCACCTCAACTGGCTCCTTTCAACGCTAAGGAGCAGCGGCTCTACTCCGAGTTCCTCACGGATGGCTGAACTTCTCACCCTCGGTAAGGGTGTGTCTGAGATAAACGCCAAGGAGCGTCTTTGGACTGTGCTTTTATAAAAAATCAAGTTCTAACAAATAAGAACTAACATGTCATTAATTCAGCTTACTGTCATTCAAATGCCACCCACATAGTGTAATTTGTCACAGTCTAATTCTGAACTACAGTCTGTTTATTCACTGTGCCTCCGCAGCCTCACTGTTTGACAAGCTAACTGGTGACTTCAAATTTGTTTTCATAAAGGGACTGTAAGGCGGTTGCATTTCAAGAGTCAGCAAACAATGCTGAATGAAAAGAGTGTCCACATGTTGCTCCTCAGACAAGCCCAGTTAACAGAAAAAAAGGAACTCTGCCATTGTACGTCTCTGCAAAAGACAGATGCATTGAATCTCAACGTTTCTGAACCACTGTAACCTGTTCTTGATGTCATCACGAGCGTTCAGCACGATGACCCAAAACACAGACACCTTTGCTTCCTGCTGCAAAAAGAATGACTGCTCTAGCTATGGTGGTTTTTGTTTTAGATCGTTTTCACAGGATCATGTTATAAATCACTGACTTTGACTAGCTGAGTGTTTTCCATGTATCTGCTTTATTCTGTAAAAATACCCAAATGTTAACTTGCGTTCCTTTAAACGTGTGATTTTTTGGGGTAGGAGGATGAGACTCATGGGAGTGAAAGAGGAGAAAGACGGACAGATAGAGATTCAAACTAAGGTGAGTTAAGTGTCTGAGCGGAAAATGAGAAGCAGCGAACAAACACGCTGTGAGAATCCACATCCACGGCATTATTTGACAGGACAACAGAACAAAAACCGAGTCACGTGAAAGAAAACAGTGTGTAACACACTGAAACATGCTGATACAAGTGCTGTGAGGGAATCAAAGCGCTCTTTTCAGACCCTTTGTGAATATGAAGCATATCGCAGACAGACTGTCACATTTTATTCTTTGACCGTTTCCCGAGGCAGGTTTTTTAAATTACCCCCTGGACATCCTGCAGTCTCCGAAGCTTTTCAAAGAGCTTTTAGTTTGGCATTTGATTCCCTGCTCTCCTTTTCTTTAGACGTGTCTGTGTTTCTTTCTCCTCTTTTATGCAGAGCACCTGAAAGGAATTGTTGGAGGAGTCCACGGCTATTCAAAAGGGAGGAGAGGAGAGGAGAGGAGAGGAGAGGAGAGGAGAGGAGAGGAGAGGAGAGGAGAGGAGAGCAGAGGAGAGGAGAAATAAGAAAGCATGAAAAGAGAAAAGGAATCAAGGGGTGCAGCAGAAGAAATGAGAGAAAGGAGGAGAGGAAGTGAAAGGGGAGAGGAAGGAGGACAAGAAACATGAGAAAAAGAGAGGGGTGAACAAAGAAGACCAAAAAATTGGGAATGTGCATATGAAAGGAGAGGAGAAAAGAAATGGATAGGAGAAGAAAGAAGAAGAAAAGAGAGAGGACAGGAGGAGCCAGTCGTTCTTTACCCGGGGGGGGGGGGGGGGGGCACAGCGGGGGAGGAGGGGTGAAGGAGGTGAGGAGGGGGTGGGCTTCTCATCCCTCTCTCATCCAACTGAGCCTCCTTGCTCAAGGTCAATCACACACACATACATACACACACATGTACACACATGCACACTTTCGCAAGCAGGTTGGCAGATATGGCACAAACACACGCACACACACACACACACACACACACACACACACACACACACTTAGTCGAGCTCAAGTAGAAAAGACGCCTTCTGCCTGCTTTTCTCTCTCTGACTCTCTGTACCAACCAGCCAAGTCTCAGTCAACCATCTGGAGATAAAAACACCATTCTTCCCCCACACACACACACACACACACACACACACACACACACACACACACACACACACACACACACACACATACTGTGTGTTTATGATAATAGACCAAATGCCTCTATTGATTCTCTCTCTCTCTCTCTGTCTGTCTGTGTCTGTGTGCATGTAGAATCGGTTTTATTTCGACATGGAGAACATACTTCTCTCTCCCTCTTTGAAATGTTCTCCTGCACTCAAAAATCCATGACTTCACCATCTTAATTGTCACCGTCGTTCACTGTCTCTTATTGAGCTGTTGTTCGTGATGATTTTGCAGATGTTTAAATATAAACACCTAAAATGACAAAATCAAATGTTGGTGTGTATTGAGTGTAGCTCAGCAGCTAACCAACATCAACATAAACAACGAAGGCTGTTTGGAAATCGGCAAATTTACAAAATTGTTCATGGCTTTGTCGTAAAAAGAGGCGATGCCCTAAATAGGATGTGGAAACTGACGTAGTTAACATTTAACTTCCCCAATATTCCCATAACAGGTCTATGTCTGCAGGCAGCATTAAACATGAGCATTACTAGCCCTCATGAAACAGAACAATTCAAACTTGCCCAACTGAACCAAACTTCTGAAGATCTCTCTCTATTTCTCTCTCGTAGATGGGTAAGATGGCCAAAGTGACTTGTTTTGTTTCCGGTAAGTAACCTTTACTTCTTCTTCTTCTTTGTCTACTGTCAGATTACACAAACATAAATGTGGAGCCAGAAGCACCAACTTTTGACAAAACTTCACTGTTGCTTTATTCACTTCAAACCAGTTGATGGAAACGTGCCTAATTCACATTTATTTCTTGCGACTTTTTAAAAAGTTTGCTCAAAATTAGCTTGACAGCTGAATGTAAATCGCTTATTTCTTTTAGAGCCACAAAGTCTGGAGATGGAGGTGATAAGATGGATGAATCGATGAAATGTTGCACTTTCACATGGGAGACCACTTTGTGTTTCCCACTTTGAATCTTGTCCACAATTGTTCCCCAACCTTAACAAAATGGTTATTAGTGCAACCACAATGTCCACTGACCATGAAAAAGTAGTCTTGTGCCTAAACCGAGAACAAACCAGTGTCGGATCAGAAAAGGGGTTTTAGTTTTGCAACCGCAATTTCTAAGGGTGTGTGCTTCTGAAGGGTGTTGCATAGTATTTTGTTGTTTAATTCGGAGGACTTGTCGTCATTTTTCCAACAAGCATTCTGGACTGTCCTTTGCCCCTGACCTCTGAAAGCCCCACTTACATTTGGTATCTTCTGAGCAACGGCCAAATTCAATTCCAGGAACTAGTCCAGAGAACAGAGGTAACAAGCAGGAGTTGTGACGGTGGTTACATGTCAGGTTGTGAAGCTCCTGCAGTGGAAAAGGGCTGGAGGTGTTTGTCCACCACAGGCCACCATAACAGCTTCAGTGCTCCTTGTTCTTCAAGTCTCTGGATGGATGAACACCTTCCAAGAGATATTCCCGTATTTGGTGTTTTGCTGATAGTGGTGGAGAGTGCTGTCTGACATGTTTCTCCTTTTGTTTATTTTGTATAGTATATATACAGTATGTATGTTGTCTCCTCAGGTTTGTATTACTCGAATAGTCCTACATTTGTTATTAATTTAAATATATATATTGCAAATTACAAAATGGCACTCGAGCAGTGGCATTTAACATGTGGTGCTGTTGTTTTTTTGTTGAATGTTGACTAATGGACAGTAGCCCTGCAAGGCGAGAAGGCGACCAAAAACCAGCCATGTTAAAACCCCTAATGGGACGTGCTTCCTCCCCCTTCCTGTAAAATATTCCTCCTCTCCTCTTTGGGTCAAAATTGTCTCCCCTCCTTCAGCCCCCTCCACACGCTTCCCCTCCTGTTGTTTTTTTTTCCTTTTCTTTTTTTTATAACTGGCAGCAAATTCACTGCTGTTCATTACCCAGGCAGGGTCAATTCCCCAAACAATGTGTTTGGTGTCACAATAAAAAGGGTGTTTTTTACGGCGTGTAGCCGTAAAATGCTATTAAACAGATAAAACACCGGCAACGAGCGTCAGGAGGATTATAAAAGGAATTGCCTTGATAAACTCCACATATCTGTGCGATGACACACCAGCAGCTCTCTTCTCTGTCACTGGGGAGGAGGAGGGGGGGGCAGACTGAGGAGCACATGGTCGGGGAGATTACGCAGCTCTACGGCGCCGCCACCTGGGGAGGTTAGAAAGAGGCTGTCGCTCTGTCCAGTGTCCCGTCAGATTACATGTGATGCTTTCCATTCTGAGATTTGAGAGGAAGCGAAGACTCAAGACTTCCTGAATTGACTGATTTACCAGTGTCAGTGCCGTAGCTCATTGGAGATATCCTTCCATTTGCAGTAACTTACCAGTACCAGCCACGACAGCCACTCTGGTATTGTTTTCACCTTGGTGTTTGTGTGTGTCAACATGACAAAATGTGGTCCTGGAGACACCTACTGTAGGGGGAACTAACACAGAGGAGGTTTAGAGTATTTTGCCAGGTGTTTATGTCTGTGAACAGATTTTGTTACATTTTTTCGATAGCACCTCAGAACACTGTACCCAGGCAAGATACATTCACATAACTTTACATGTGTGATAGATCAAAATGAAGGCCAAGTTTGAAATCGGGCATGAGCAAAAACTTCGGAAGTAGGGAAGGGGCCTCCCCACTTTACGGCCCTGGCCCTATAGACGAGCAAGATGCAGTCGAGAAACTACACAGGTGCGTATCTGAGATAAAAGTTGAAGGCCAAGGTCAAAGATGGCTGTGGTGGCTGTGAGTAGGGGCCATTGACCCCGGCCCAATTTGGCATTGCGATCGATGTGATCCCACCGGAAGATGGTCTCTGGTTTTGTTCTGATTTCTACTTTTCATCACAGTGATTTGTCACATTTTAATAGAGAGGGTGTCTTACTGTGAACGTGGTCAGAGTCTATTATGCATGTATTTTTAAAGACATAGCAATGCTCTTATTCGTATAAATGTAATAGCTGTCATCCTCAGTTGTGTGGGGGAGAATCTTGTACCAAGGTTTAATTAGGTATTACATCCTGCAGCATGTTGATGTTCAAACTTTTAGCCCAAACCTTTACATATGTAGCATTTGGTCAAATAAACCTCCTTATCACAATGACGCATGGAAGAAAATCTGCACATCGCTGCCAGTATATTTTGTTTAGGTTCTATAAATGTGCCTGTTTTAGTGAATGTTTATCTCGTAACTTTTAAGAGAATCTTTGTTTGTTAGGTGAGTTATGTATTCTTGACAGTACCTGCAGGAAGCAAACTGCAGGGGAGCGTGGTTCCTCTCAATAAGACATGAGCTCCTCTGTTTGCGAAATTTTGAGGGAGTCTCTAAGAATACTGACAATATTCTATTATTGCAATACATGTCTATGTTTCTGTATCTTCATCATCGAGGATAATGCATAAAATCAGGCTATTATTGATGTTTATGATTCATACCGCAATTATTGTGCTCAGTGACTTTCACTGTTGTTGGTGGACTCCCTTGCAGGCAGCCTGGAGTGTTTTTGTGTGTGTGTGTGTGTGTGTGTGTGTGTGTGTGTGTGTGTGTGTGTGTGTGTGTGTGTGTGTGTGTGTGTGTGTGTGTGTGTGTGTGTTTTTACAATAATGTGTTTAAAACAGAGACCGTATTGAAAAGCAAGCGGGCAGACATGTCTTCATCTTTGAGGCACAAGAGCCGTATTTTTTGTACACTGAGTAGGCTACCTGCAAATGCCTGCTGCTGTGTGCATTAAAATGGTCTTATGCTTCCATCTGGTGGTTACAGTGAGAACGCCTTCACCGAAATAGGCACTTTATTTTACAGCAGACATCTTGGCTTGTCATGCCACGGGAAGCACAGGTGCTGCTAATAACATTTCAATCAGGGGAGAGATGTAAAAAATGTTTATTATAACAGATGATAAGTCTTAGAAAGTATTTGGCGCTCAGACTCAACAGGGAGATTTGCAATCACGGGCCATCTGCCCTGAGCAGCAGCAGCAAGATAAATCCCCCCATGGAGTCCAGATACTGGTGGTCGCTGATGATTCTGAAACTGATGAACTGATGAATCTGCGATGATGGGCTATGATGAGGAGGTGGAGGGGTGCTTTGCCATTTGTGACGATTTGCACTCAAATGACAGCTGAAAGCATCAGAGGGGAGAACAAATTTAAGTAGCATAGCAGCTGTGAGCGTGCCATGTGCATAACAGCAGCATGAATGTACTAAAGAGAATCAAACAGAGGCAGCAGCAGGATGATAGGCTAACAATGTAGGTGTGTTTCCGTGCTATTGGATTGTTGAGATAAGCTTGTGACCAGCTGATGAGAACAGCTGATGACATGACTGACAGGTCCTGATAATGAATGAGCATGTGTGAGAGGAACGAAAGAGAGAAATAAAACTGCAGGCCAAACTATAAAGGAGAGTCTTTCAGGCCGGACTGAATGGTGAAGGCTGCACAAGCCAGATGGTGACATGGTGGCGCAGCGGTGGAACATTCACGCCCACTCGTAGGACGATGGTCATGTTGATATCAGATTATGTTGTTGCTGCTGATGATGATTCTGTTTGATGTGTTCTGATTATAATGTAATCCTGGCCATGTAGGGGAAGACAGAGTGAGTCATTGTGTTTTTGTATTGCTGTACCGACAATCGTTCGTTAAAGTAGGCCTATTGATGCTGAGTCCCTGTTACCCTGAATCATGTATTTCCATGTTTGCTGTATGTTGCACAGCAAAACGGATTTCCCTTCAGTAAATAAAAGAAAAAATGAAAGTTGAAGTTAACAGGTTTTAAACTGCCGGGCAAACTCTCAAAGATCCTGCATGTCACCCAATGTGAGCAAGGACAGAGGCAGATAACGCAACAAGGATGTGAGTCATCTGCCTCTGGAACTCTGAAAATGATCCCCGTACAGAGGAGATTAAATGAATTGTGTTTGTGCTGCATATAAAATAATCACATAAACAAATGAAACAGTAACTTGTCTACCCAGAAACAAGGCCATGGTTTGATTGAACAAAGATAAAAGCAGTATTCATGTGTTTTATTTAAGTAAAAGCAGCCTAAAAATGCTGCATTCAAAATAAGTCAAACAAAAGTATAGCATCAACATATACTGTACATAGGCTGACTGAAACTAAAAGTACAGGCTCATTCATATTAGTTTATTAGTTGATTTATGTCGCGGGTACAATGGGTTTTCTCAGGAGGGTGGCTGGAGTCTCCCTTAGAGAGAGGGTGAGAAGTTCAGCCATCCGTGGGGAACTCGGAGTAGAGCCGCTGCTCCTTTGCGCTGAAAGGAGCCAGTTGAGGTGGTTCGGGCATCTAGTAAGGATGCCCCCTGGGCGCAGGTGTTCCAGGCACGTCCAGCTGGGAGGAGGCCTCGGGGAAGACCCAGGACTAGGTGGAGAGATTATATCTCCACACTGGCCTGGGAACGCCTTAGGATCCCCCGGTTAGAGCTGGTTAATGTGGCCCGGGAAAGGGAAGTTTGGGGTCCCCTGCTGGAGCTGCTGCCCCCACGACCCGAACCCGGATAAGCGGTTGAAGATGAAATGAGATGAGATGAGATGAGTTGATTTATGTTTTAAAAAATCTACAAAGTAACTAGTCGGCCTAACTGAAGTGTTCAAAAAAATTAAAGTCAAGTAGCCTAAAAGAAGCTACCTCGAAATTGTACTCAAGTATGATTAAACTAAATGTTCTATAGTGTGTATATCTAGTAAGCCTACTCAAACAGAAACAATTTTCATGGCCACATTCGACTAAAAATAATGTAGAACACAATAGTTTACACATATTTGTAATGATTTTGATGATTTGAAATTGACTTTGAGCTATCTATCTTTTATTTTGTATTATTTCATTGTATTTTATTGGAGACTCCAGGGAGAGTAACTACAGCTCCAGGCAGACAGAAGCTAATGTGGGTCTTGGAAGAAAAAAAAAGAAAAGAAAAGAAAAGAAAGAAAAACATCTGTTTCCTGTGATTTATGTGAACCAAAGGACCCTTTAAGTTCTAGTAAACAATAGGCTTTTGAGTGTGTCTAACAGATTAGTGTTGTTCCCGTTACATAATATTAAACTGGCTTATTGTAAAATGCTGACATTTTGCCAAACGCTTAATGAGGGAGGAGGGCTTCGTCAAGAGTCGTTTTTCCTCGGCATTTTCCGCCATTCTCCGTCCCCCACGTCGGCCATTTCCGGCGAGTGTCGCCATCTGCTCTCTCGTCCTTCTCCAATCTCCGTGTTGTTGTTCCCGGTGACGCGGCGGAGGTGTAGCCTGACGCGGGCTCTTACGTGTCGGCCAGAATAAAAGTGGAGCTCCGGAGGCCCGGGAGTGACGAAAGGGAGTCTGTATCGGTAAGGACGGAGCGCTGTCCGGGTCTCAGAGAGAGACTGGGCCGTAAGAAAGTGTCGGTCTGGTCGGGTTCGGCCCGAAGGAAACAAAGAGATCATGGCGCCGCGGTGCGTTTGGAGCAGGATGGAGGGAGGGGAGGCTGCGGCTGTTTTGTGGGGGGAAACCGGAGCGAATGTGCGGCTTTGATAGTGAACCAGGAGGGGCATTTTATGCGTTAACACATCAGACACTAGGATGGGAGTTTAGCCTTGTTAATACACTCAAGTTTCAAATGATGCTATAAAGGACAGATTCTTTTTTGGCGCACAAAATCGCGCTGTAAACGGCGCATTGAACGCAGCAGCTGCGATATGTTCATTTATTCCCGCTGCTTGCCGGATTTAATTTGATGTCTCATGTGCAGTATTTCTAATTGTGCACCCGTTCACCATATGTCATAATTACATTGTTCCTATTTCCCATTATAATCATGACTGCCTTGATGGAAATCGGCCATATGCAGGCCGTCGCGTGGGCTGCACAGTTGAAAACATGCAAACTGAGGCCTGGAGATTTAACACGCGTCCTGTGCTTTATAAAGTTTTTGATTAGTGTCTTTATCTCCCGGGATGTGACCGCTGCTGTGTGCGCGTTAAAGGGGGGCGTTGCCCGGCCATGTGGCTCTGCTGTCACACGAGTGATTTTTTGAAAAGCAGAGGGAGAAATGTGTAAAGCCAATCATGCAGCGGAGAGAAGCCACGCACAGTGTGAGATCACTGAGCAGCAGCACACTTCCCCACACCAGCACTCGCTGCTCCGCCCGCAGCCGGCTCTCTGCGGCCCAAACGCTCCTTTACAGTAACAAGAATGTGGATTTGTTAAGTTGAAGTGAATTGTCTTTATTGTCATTGTAACAGTAAAACGACATTTACAGCACAATCCCTTAAAGTGCAGAATTAATTTAACATTAAAAGTATCAAAAAGAATAGACTCGACACATTTAAAACAAGCGTACACACACACACACACACACACACACACACACACACACACACACACACACATAACCTAATATACAAAGACCAGACTCCAGAATAGTTCTTGCCATCAGGCTTCTGAACTCATAAACATATTCCACATCATGTATCTGCTCACCTACTGTTTTCACAATCTTTTTATTTACATAAAGATGCTGTAAGAAAACTGTAACTTACTTTTACACTCAACCCTCATGTCCATACATGTATCTAGTACTACATCTATGTTATGTTTCCTCATCTTACCGCTCCACTTATTGTCACCTGTTCTATCTATTGCTGAGTTGACTCGTTCTCTTGTCCAGCACATTTCATTGTACCATTGACTCTGTGTTAACCTACTATTGACCAATAAAACTTAAAATACGATAACATAAATAACTTGTTTATAGTGTAATTTATGATGCAATACACTTGGAAGTGTTTTTTATGCAGAAATAGAACTATTTATTCTGAATTTAAGAGTGTGACCACAATAAATATGATCAGTCAACAAGGAACAGCATGGCATTGTTTTAAGGATCTGTTTCCTGTCATATCTGACAAGTGCTCCACCACATACATGTCCTGATGAAGATGTTATCATAAAGTGCACAGACTTGGCCGTCCACACATATTTCATTTCAGTGCCCATATCTTCATACTGAATGTAACTGTGGTGCAGCGCAGCAGAGGACACACTTTCACATCAACTTTCTTTTTCTTCCCTACAGTAGAAGTAGAATAACACATTTTTGAGGGCAAGTCCCAACATGTTTAGATTGCAGGAATCTTCTGGTCAGGCTAACATTCCTATGTAATTAAAGATGAATTAGCCTTATTCAGGAGGACCTGAAGACAGTCAGCCCTGGGCTGAAATAACCCTGAGGATGGTGAGACCTAAAATGTGATTAACCCAAACAGAGAAAGCACCATCTCTGGCAGCAGCATGTTGAAAAGTACAAGAGTTAATGTAATTTTTCTGACAGTTTACACTCATGCTGCCCCGAAAAACACTTTTTTTCCCCATGATTATGACGCACCATCTAATTAAAGGTAATCAAATATAATTTAGTCCATATTACTGGGAATAAAGTCTGCAAGGAGCCATGTGGTGCTGTCTAGACCAAGCATTCCTGTGTAGTAAAAGCATTTTAACTGCTGGTCGGGGTAGTTTTATCAGCAGAACATTGCATAGTTACAGCAGAAGATCTGTACTATATATAAAAAAAAATTATAATTTTAAATTATAGAGAACAACATATATAGATTTACCGAGAATGTTCTTGGACCTTATTAGGAAGAATTACATTCTTAGGGAACCCGTTTACTCAGAAATTGTGTTTCACATATACACTTCTTCTGAATTTGTAGTTTGTTTTCTGTTTGTAAGTGTGCTTTTGGATTGTGCAGTGCCATTTTGTTATCTTAGGGTGTATTTCCATTGTGTTTTTATGGTTTGCCGCACACAAACCATCTAGTTTGAGTTCAGTTTTAACCAAGTCTTCTCTTCAAATCTTCATCCTTAGCTCAGCCGGTGAAGATGGAGACAGTGGAGATTCAGCAGGGTGTGGAGACTGCTGTGAGTGACACAGAGACCCAGCACATCACCCAGGCACAGATCGCTACCTTGGCACAGGTAAGAGAAGATGTCAACACCATGAGGTATCTCACTGTGATGTGAATGTTCAGCTGGTTTCCAAATGTTTTTAAAAACACACATTTTAAATAAAATAAAAGAGTTAATGTTAAAGTGCAGATGGCAAAAAACACACGGTCACATCACTTCTGAATTTCAGGTAACCATGGCGACAGGCCACGTCTCAGCAACAGGTCCAACAGTAACGCTGGTACAGCTTCCCAACGGACAGACGGTTCAGGTCCATGGTGTGATCCAGGCTGCACAGCCATCTGTCATCCAGTCCCCACAGGTCCAGGCGGTACAGGTAAAACACACACACACACACACACACACACACACAGACTTATGTCACAATATAAAGAACATTAAGTCAAAAGGTTTTTCTTGATTGTTCCAGATCTCGACCATAGCAGAAAGTGAGGATTCACAGGAGTCAGTAGACAGTGTCACCGACTCTCAGAAGCGCAGAGAGATTCTGTCACGGCGCCCCTCATATAGGTAGAGTGTGTGTGTGTGTGTGTGTGTGCGTGTGTGTGTGTGTGTGTGTGTGTGTGCGTGTGTGTGTGTGTGTGTGTGTGTGTGTGTGTGTGTGTGTGTGTGTGTGTGTGTGTGTGTGTGTGTGTGTGTGTGTGTGTGTGTGTGTGTGTGTGTGTGTGTGTGTGTGTGTGTGTGTGTGTGTGTGTGTGTGTGTGTGTGTGTGTGTGTGTGTGTGTGTGTGTCATTTACCCATATAACTTGGTATTTTTTTGAAAGGCTTTCACCTGCATCTGCGAATACTTTAATATTATTAATAATACAAAACTCTGGCTGACGCTTTCTTTTCTGCATTTTTCTTTCTTATAGGATCAGGTCTTTTTCATGTACTCCATTCTGTTCTTTATTTTTCTATAACTATTTCAATGTAGCCTTTTTCTAT
The DNA here is from genome assembly GCF_963691815.1 of Echiichthys vipera. Classification (NCBI taxonomy): domain Eukaryota; kingdom Metazoa; phylum Chordata; class Actinopteri; order Perciformes; family Trachinidae; genus Echiichthys; species Echiichthys vipera. The sequence goes on along the minus strand of NC_139835.1, from coordinate 25,105,422 downwards.
ATAAACTGTTGTGATACTGTAAACTGAGATTCTTGCAGAAAGAAAAAAAAATCTGGAGATGAAAATTAGTTTAAATCAATGTGCTCTTCAAAAAAATGTATCAGTGAAAACCCAATACAACGCGGGTACATGTATTAGGCATAGAAATTATCATCAAAAGGTGATAATGAGACTAAAACAGATGCAATGCTCAACATAAATGAAGTGTAAAATTTGCCTCTCATGACATCACAGTAGCTCCTATTGTTGTTTGACCCACCAGGAAAATCTTAAACGACCTGTCATCCGACGCCCCGGCTGTCCCTCGTATCGAGGAGGAAAGGGCGGAGGACGATTCTTCTGTTGCTGTCACACCTTCAATCACCACCGTCACTATGCCGACTCCCATCTACCAGACCAGCAGCGGCCAATACAGTAGGTGATGCTTTGCTCAGTGGAGGCGTGTCTGAGGCTGCAGGTTGATGTAATTCAAACATCTGTAGTTGAGGTGCTGAACTCCACCCATCACACCCTGGCAACATTACAGCTTGTGCCAAAATTATGGAGGGCTTCATCACTATTTTATAGATTCTATTCATTCTTATCGTTAATTATTAACCGTTCGAAAAAATGTATTATTTCAAAAAATTAATTCTGATAGGATTATAATTTTTTATATTAAAGGTTGAATATGGAGAATAAGCCGAACACCACCATCTAGTGTCTCAAAATCGTAGTTACAACAACAAAAAATAATTCCAGCAGTCTCAACTTTAAATGATTCCATGTTGTTGTAGCCGAACAACAGACAACCCCGCAACCCCCAATGCCGGCTGCTATTGGCTCGGTCAATGTAAACAACGTTACAGAAAGTCATTGTCAAATCCGTCAAAAGAAATTAAATATTAATTCAGACATAATAAAAAATGTTTTATGCACAAGCAGTACTTTCAATTTGTACCCCTTGTTGTATTCTTTTTTTTAAATATAGCATTTAATAAAGATTCTACATATTCAACCCTCAAATATAACAAAATATTGTTTGTAAAGGAGCAACGGCAACGTCACAACAATGAACTCATTTATATCTATGATAGGTCTAACTAAAATTAGAAGTCTCTCCTAAGCCAGCGGTGCATTCACATGCTCCTCACAAGTTCCCATTTTCCGCGTGGAAACATGGTCGCTACAAATATAGGTTGCATTGTATATTATTGCTCAGGGCCATTTAACAACACGTTGTTAGCTGTTTCCACTATTTGCGTGACAACAAAGAGAAAAGGAAAAAGATCATGTGAGCCATGAAATATGATCAGGAACTAATTTTTCTGATTATTCTGACACCACATTAATGCCCTTGCTCACTAAAGAAAAATATACTTTGTCTATCTACCCAGTGAATGGATTATTCCTTGGCCCATGTTTCATGAAAATTTGGCCAGATGGTTTTTCATAACCCTGCTGACAGACAACAAACAAAGCAAAAAACAGACAAACCAAGGCAAAGTAACATTCTTCACATTAAAACACTGAGTAAAGTTTGAAACAAGTGCACTATGGCTTAAAAAGTGTATGCATGTACACTGGAGATCAAAATTAGAGAACAAATTTAAATTATAAATATTCTAAAATACTGTTTTTTTTTAGTATCCGCTGTGGCTATACCACTGCTGTACTAGCATGGTTTTTTTTAAATAACCAAGGCGCTTCAACAAAAAAAAACAGTGAGAAAAATTAGAGAACACTTTCAGATCCCTCCCAGTTATTGGTGTTAATCTGGCATCTTGTGACAATTAACGTAATTGTTGGACACTCCCTATTTATCTGGCATCTCTCCTGGTTACTTTGCAAGATGGCGAGCTGCTTTAAGGAGACTGAAACCCTGAGACAGCTGGTTGTCCAGATGAAGGCCAAAGGGTTGACCCTCTCAGACAGTGCAAGAGAGGTTGGGCGTTCCAAGTCTGTGACACAGATTCATTTAAGTATGTTTAAAAAGGCCGGTCGTCCACACAAAGCAAGTCCACGAGAGGACAGGACTCTCAATGGGGAATCGGTTCAACGCGGCAGCTGGAGTTTCTCGCCATTTCGGTGCTGAACAGGGCAAGGATCTGTCTCAGCACACAGTGTCTTGTGTTTAAGACCATATGGACTGAAAGCCCACTCTGCAGTGACCGAACCTCTCATCAGCAGAAAGAATAAAAAGGCTAGACTTGCCTTTGCTGAGGAGCATGTTGGGTGGACAGAGGAGCTCTGTCGTCAAGGTTGTGGAGTCATTCAAATTCCTAGACACCAAATTAACAAACAACCTTAAATGGGAGGAAAACACCTCCATCATCAAGAGGGCGTACAGTGGAATGTTTTTCCTGAGGCAGCTGCGGAAACTGAAAGTCTCCAGCTCTGTTTGGTCCTGGTTTTACAGAGCCACTGTGGACACTGTTCTGACCTCGTCCATCTCTGTGTGGTTTTCCTTAACATCCGCCCATGCGAAGAGCAGGCTGCAACGCATCGTGCGCACTGCAGAGAGGCTGACAGGACAGGGGCAGCTGTCAATCAGTGACCTGCATGAGGCCAGGGTCGGGAAGAGGGCAGGTAAAAATGCTGCTTAGTCTCATCCTGCCAATGACAACTTTGAGCTGCTCCCCTCGGTTAGGCGGTACCGTTCCGTCAGGACAAGGATTTCATGTCATGTAAACAGCTTTATCCCCAAGGCTATTGCTCTTCTAAGCAAATGACTGCTCCCCACCCTTCAAACAGCAGTCTGAATTGGACTATTTCAGTATAACCTTATTTTAATGTTTGTTAATGTTAATTATGAGGTCTTGTTTAAATATCATGTCTCGTTTTTAATCATGTCTTTTAGAGCTATGCACATTTTACCGTCTGTCTAATCTTGTGTTAAGCTCTGGATGCCAAGTCAAATTCCTGTGTGTCCGTTGATGCATTTGGAAAATAAAAGTAATTCTGATTCTGAGAAGTGGTCCAGAGTGCACTTCAGTGATGAGAGTATGTTCAATTTATTTACGTCTGATGGGAAACCTTATGTTCTGCAAAGCATTGGGGAAAGACTGAACCTTAAGTGTGTAAAGAAGTCAGTTAAATCTAGAGGAGGAAGTGTCATGGTTTGGGGGATGTTCTCTGCAGCAGGAGTTGGGCCTCTTGTACAGCTACATGGCAGGGTGAATGCAAATGTTTATGTGAACCTCCTTCGGCAAAAGAATAAAAAATATCAGTATTTCAGAATTAATCAAGTATTTATAATTTGTTCTCTAATTTGATTTCCAGTGTATGCGATATTAGCCGCAGTGCACAAGTCAGTGAAAACAAACATGTAGAGACACATTAATTAGATATACACCTACCCGTGGTAATGTCTAAATAGTCAACTGTTCACTAACTTGTTGCCGCAACAACTTTATAAGGGGAAAATGTGTCAAAGTGCGGGGTGAAAATCTGTCAGCTTGCTTAGTTCTTAGATCAATATAGCTAATAAAAAAACTTAAGGGGATGAATATGGATAATGTTTGTTTTTTGTTGTTTTCTTTGTGTAATCGAACACATTTTCTTCATGGGAGTAACGCGTTGTTCACATTATCTGAGTGAGCATTTCTGGCTACTTTTATGCTTTATGTTATTTTACTTTTTCTTTGATTTGAGTAATTCTCTCATGTGTTCCTTCTCACCAAACACACAGTTGCAATCACACAGGGTGGAGCCATTCAGCTGGCTAATAACGGTACAGATGGAGTCCAGGGCATCCAGACTCTGACCATGACCAACGCAGCAGCCTCCCAGCCTGGAGCCACCATCCTCCAGTATGCACAGACCAGCGACGGCCAGCAGATACTGGTTCCCAGTAACCAGGTGGTGGTCCAAGGTGAGTGTGGGCTGTATTACGGGCTAAGGGCTGAAAGTAGCATCTATATCCATTACTTTTTTACCTATTTGAGTACGTTTATTATGTCTATTCACTATGTTTTGGGGTTATCTGCCCATCCATCCGGCCCTCTGTCCATCTGTCCCATGCACGTTTTACCAAAAATGATACTTAATCAATTCATTAACCTCCTTCAAAGTCTTTACATATATTATGTAAGTCTGGACAGTTTGGATGTGAACTGCAACTTGACTGGTTGGTAGAGGCGTACAACCACAAGATGGTAGTTCTAGTTTTTTTAATGTATCCTTGGAGAAAATATTAATTTCTTCCTAAGGTAACTAAGACAAAAACATTAAATTATTCTAAAATCAGGCGAACAAGCTAATTTAATTCTCTAAGAACAAGTGGTTTTATCATGAGATCAAATTTAAAATCCACTTTCTGCCAACCACACCTCTCAGCTGCCTCCGGTGACGTCCAGGCCTATCAGATCCGAACAGCCCCAGCCAGCACTATCGCCCCGGGGGTAGTCATGGCCTCATCCCCTGCCCTCCCCACTGGGGGTGCTACAGAGGAGGTCACTCGCAAACGGGAAGTCCGACTCATGAAGAACAGGTATGACAATAGGGAGAATCTGTGTCTTTGTGTGTTTGGTCCCAATACTGGCTTTGCCCTTGCATCAGAAATTTCCCATTATCATATCATAACAGGCCAACGTTAAAGTTCTCCCACATCCCCCAAAATATAAATAAGAGAGACAAATTGTGTCTTACCGTTCCCACAGAGAGGCCGCCCGTGAATGTCGCAGGAAGAAGAAGGAGTATGTTAAGTGTCTGGAGAACCGAGTGGCCGTCCTGGAGAACCAAAACAAGACACTAATTGAAGAACTGAAAGCCCTTAAAGACCTTTACTGCCATAAATCTGAATAGTTCTCGTCCTGAACGCCGAGCTGGGCCAAGTAGCATTTCATTTCTCTTCAAATACTTTGACTGTTTGATACTGCCTGCCTGGCCTTCCAGTTTGCACACTAATCCAGTTCTGCTATCTTCTCCGCAGAAGGCTGACGATACAACGAATTTCAAATACACTCAATCTTTACAGTATCCGTACACTTTAACATCAGCAACAATCCAGTGCAACATCACTAAAACTGTCAAATCAGCTGCTGATGATGTGTTGCTTCACACACCTTTATCTGTGAGTCTGGGTCTTATTGTTGTAGATTTGGCTAGCGCCCATATAAGTTAGCATAACACTGCACTCATCATGGTCATTGTAGAGATACTTTAATGAAAAATGTTTGACAAGAGAGTCCTCTGGCCTCTTTATGTTGTCCTATCTCGATCACGTCAAAGACATTTTTGGACTTCATTTTTTATTTGAGGTACAAACTTTTGTCACCTCTGCTTTAGGGCGGATCCGAATAGTCGACTATTCGACGATTCGCTCGGAGGAGCCTGATTCAACTGCCAATCTCGCAGTCGAATTGTCGCCAAATGTGGTTATGAAACAATGGATTATACCATTCTGGCTCTGGGGGTGCTGAATGACTGATTATACATATAGATGCTTGGTTTCTCCCAATAAACCATGATAAATAGCCTATTTGGGTATAAATACCTAAATATGTGAAAATAACTTTTGCTTTCAATCTATCTCCTTAGTGTGCGGGATTAACCCCCTTCCCCTCTTAGACTAAGTTGTACTATCCAGAATCCGGCACTGTCAGAGTGCATCTTGGCTGGGCTTTAAATCTTTCTGTGCAACAGAAATACAACAGTCTGCGCCTGTCCAATCATCAGCATCATTTCATTTGAACATTTGTCCACTTGTTGTTTTTCATTATAGACGTTCAATCCGACACAGCGCCGTGAAAGGGAAAGTAAACTACAGTTCTAAATATACCGTCAGCCATTGTCAAAGAAAGATGCGAACAAAACACATTTATGTTATAACAACAAATACCTTTAAGGGTATGCTACTATCAGAAATCCAAAATCACATCTCTCAGTAACACTGTGTGACCGCACAGCGCTGGACTCACGTGCACCTGCCGCTGTCTGCTTCATGTCCATGGCTCGCCACCGCAGATCAGAGGGTTTTTCTGACGAATAGTCGACTTTAGGCAAGACGTGACGAATCAGATTAGACTATGAAAAGTTTTAGTCGGGGACACCCCTACTCTGCTTAGACCTCAAGTGTTAATCGCTCTTATTTTATTGGCCTTGTTGGAGTCGACCATTTGTGTTTACTATTTAGGCAATAATGGCTAACAGGTTCAGCATCACCATTGTTGCTATGGTTACCTGCAGTTAAATTTAGCTTACGTTCCAAGTTAGAACAGCGGTTAAATTGTGCAAATGTTGGTCCACACAAGTGCACAAATGCAGACGCTTCGAACTAGGCAAGATTGATTTCATGCATTGTTGCGTTCTGGAATGTGTCACCTTTGGGCTCTGATTTGGTTCTGTATTGACCCTTGGAGGACTGGAGTTTGTTAACTTCACCGGTGCTTAAGTATGTAAACCGCGGATGCCCATTTATGTCATCTGAGCCAGGTGATGTCATTAGCGCTTGTGTACTGGCGTGGACCAGTATTTCGGGCCTTAAATTATGTTTTAGTCGTCCTGATATGGGATTTTACGGACACCTGCCAAATATTCATGAATTAAAATTTGTATATATATATATATACCGTATATAGCGTTATAATATATTGTGTAGCTTTACATTCCTGGTGGTGAGTTCAGTGTTAAATAGTGTACTGGCCAAAACTATGACAACAAGATCCAGCTTGTAGAAAAACACATTGAATACTGTTGGAGACATTGAAAGTATATTCAGAACATACTTTATCCTAAAGAAATGTCTTCTTGGGTATTTCTTTTTCAGGGTTGGAAATAAGCACCAGCCAAATCCTGGTGAAATATGCAAGTGGCTAGATTTTGCGTCACTCACCAGTCAATAAATCAGTGTCAGTTCAGTTGCACAGATTATGTTAATTTCCAGCCCGGATCACGCAAGCTCAGTCGGTTGCAGTTCAAGGCTTGGAATGAATGTTGAATCTCTACTTGATCCACATCTAGACTCTACCACTAATTGGGCACAAACAACTCCTTTTTTTGTAAGTGTTTTTAAAGATGCTACCAACTGCCAAATCTTTTGCAAAACGGAGCTGTGTTTGTCGGCAGAAAGGGGATTAATTATGACGTGATGTCCCACTTTTCAATTCACAGGCGGTTGTCGAAGATGCTGTTAAAATGAGATCATTAGAAAGCTGAGGCACAGTGTTAAAGAAAGATTATTGTTTTTACAACCTGGGGTCACATTTTTTATAGTTTTGGCCAACATTTTGATTAGTTATGCATTTTACTCACTAGCTTAAGCCCAGTAGGTCAGCAATACAGGGAAAACAAGTTATTACACAACCTGGTAGCTTCCACTGAGGCTACTTACTGAGGTTCTGCACACAAGTAGTTTTTTAAGGCAATGCACAATTTTAATGGATATTCAGGATAAGTGGGGGTTTGTTTATAACCCTCAGCTCCTGTGACTCACTGTGTCCCCAGATATAATTGGGCGAGTAATAATGTTGTCTCGTTACAGACGAGAGTGATGTCTAAAAAGATAAATAACAATATCCAGGTTGTACAAAAACAAACAAACACCAGAGACCTAAATGTGTTCCAACCCCAACTATCTCACTGTTTCACGGTAAACTGTCAGTTTTATCATTTAAAAAAAGACGATCATGATCAAAGTTACACTTTTCACTCTTTTTTACAAGATGGTGTCTGTTTTGAAACGTCTGTTAAATGGTGGTCAAATATGGATTGCGACAAACTTGTGAGATTACGGTTTTGTTTGTCTAGTGTAGCAGTGTGTGAAATCTACGGAAGATATAGGCTACAATTACAATTAATAATCCAGGAAGACGTGCGTGCTGTTGAAAAGCGATCACTTTTGTGGGACTCTGTGGTTTTTGAAAAGATACATGTGCGTATTTGTCTGTTTATTTTTTTATATAACTGTATATAGACTCTACAGCATGTGTAGACCTCGTGTATTTCTGTTATTTGATATGGAAAATGTTCTTATGGCTCGTATGAAACCAACTTTGCATATTTGTAACATGCATTAATGTATAACAGAAGACAATGTATGGGTGTATTCATGTAATCCACCAGGCCTACCACTGTCATGGCAGCTAAGTGTATGAGAAAAGGCCTTCGTTGGAGATGTTATATTTTGCAGTGCTGTACTCTGTTTAGGATGTGCGGTGTTTGTTTGTACAAGAGCGAGTCTGTTGAGAGCAGTCGGCGTCCACAACATTTCTCACTTTCATAATTAATTGTTTTGTTTATTCAGAGACTGCACAGCGGACTCTTCAGTGGCTTCGGCCTCACCCACACATGGTTATGTTCTTAATTGTAGATGTATTTTTTATCTCAGCAGAAATGGCTGCTCCAGTAACTGTTTTTTATATCTTCAAATGAATTCGATGAAAGCACAAATTTCCCTTCCACTTGAGCCCTTTTTAAGTAGTATATTGACTGCATTTATTTAAAGTTACATTCGATTTTTCTTTTTTCAGACACAAATTATGTTGATTTGTTAATCCTCAACCCGAGTTTTTTTTCTGATTTTAACTGGAAACTAACTGCAATCCTCTCTAAACCAAAAAAAAAAGACTTGGGTATAAGAGATGTGACTTTGTTATGGAAACTCCAAATATTTAACAAATTGTTATTTATTTCCCGGTAGCTTCTATTTCTTAGTTGAACAAATTCAGATCAACTCAAAGTCCATTAAATAGCTTTTTTCAAAACTTTCAAATGCATCTCACAGTATAATCATATGCAGTACATGCATAATCATAATCAGTTACGCCTTTATGACCAGGTATGGAACTTGAGTCGCATGAGATAATAACCCTTGTCTCTGTTCAAAGATGGATATTCAATCTTCCCATTACTTTCTAGATTGATGAATTCATCTAAAATGTCTGGAAATAGTGAAAAATGTCTCTCACAGTTCAAGGTAATGTCTTAAAATGTCTTGTTTTGTCTTTTTGTCTCAAACCCTAAATATAGTCAGTTTAATATAATATAAAACATAATTTTTACTACTTTTAGGTTTTTAAAAAACCTCGGCCATGAGCTGAGAACACATTTGGGGGCACTAATGCTAACTCTAACAATTAGAGTGTGTTCCTTGAAATGCGTTACGTTTCTTTTATATTACTTTTTAAAAGAGCCTCAGTTCATGGTAGCTCTGTCAGTTTTATTTTTCTAGTTGAAAACATTTGATATTGTACAGTATGTGTTTGTAATGTAAAGAGGATTAAAGGGTTGAATCAGCTGAAGAAATCACACAGCACCTCATAACTTGGATTCATTCAGATGGATTTGAATGAGTCATCTCATACTGACTGATAACACCTTAGCATGCACCGTAGCTGTACATGTTGTCTTGTTTTGCTCTCCTCCTAACTGTCACAGCTGCGTGTAAAGCTTATTTTAGAGGAGAGCAAACCGTAAATGTAATAAAATCACTATTAAGGTACAGCAGAGTAATCATTGTCAGGGGGTTAAAACGTGTGTGGGGTTGAGTAGCACTAAAATCTTTGATACCGGTGCCATTATGATACCTGAGTTACGTGTCTAAAAGGATTTTAATTCCTTATAATTTACACATCCTGTGCTGGTGCTGAACAAAAGAAAACTGTAATATTTATTTTTCTGTTGATTTCATATAGGGAGCTCAACTTTGTCATGTGATTTCACTACATCTTTTCCAACAAAACCAAAAGTGTTTTTTATTTCTGTGCCAGAATAGTTTATACCCACTGGCGTCTCACTCGTGCATGAAACCGATTGCTATCCATGTGTGTAAAAGTATATATATAGAGAATTTCTAGAACAGTAATAATACCAGTTTTTCTAACTTTTAACGTGATCAGTTTATATATTGACACTTTTACGAGTTATCGATTTCAAATGCCATGTATTGTATAGTATCTTGTAGAGACAAGGTCACCAAATGGTACGTTATATACCGTCTGTTTCAACATTGTTACATTATAAAACTATACCAGCCCATTATTGGAAAGTGCTGATACTCTGACATTACATGACTCTTTTGTAAACACTTGCTATGTTGCAATAAACTGCTCTTGAAGATTGTTGTGTATTTTATTGTTCATTTATCAATCGATCCATGTATGAAAGACTGATAAACAATGTCATTTTTAAATGTTAAAGACAGGTAGTTTCCAAGTACAGGTTAGTCCAAATACATTTACTTAAGCGCTGGGTTACTGTTTGATCACATTACTAAATAGACATTTAGCTAAAGTTCTTCATTACAAGTGAACATTTTGGATTCAAATGTATGTTTAAGTGAAAGAATAGAAGAATTACCAGTAAAATTAAGTATAAATGTAATTATATTGCAGATGCATTTGTGCTTTAATGTTGCAGCAGTTCATGGCTAAGCTATTTTTTACATTCTATTGGGTAAGTAAATCTATAGCAATTAGCCATATTTTATGAAGTGGTCATATGTTTTGTATGTAAAATCTGTATTTTAAAAATAATTGTGTGGGCTACCTGTCAAATGAATGCATTCTAGGGGAAAAGAGTACAATATGAATCCCTTACAGTAGCAGAAATTGGAAAACTCATGTCATACATTGCTTGAATCATGAGGAATGATGTAATGGTTGACAGTAAGTGCAATAGAGGTATGGAGGACTAAACATGACTTAAAGGTTGAATATGTAGAATAAGCAGAACATCACCATCTAGCATCTCAAGATTGTAGTCGCTACAACAAAATATAATCAAAAGCAGTCAGGTTGCCAGGTTGGTCAGACCCGGTCCAGTAGTCTACAGGAGACCGGCGTCTGTTTGAGCCTGTTTGAACCCACCTGACAAATCGCACCATAAAAACAAGAATTGCAGAGGAGTTTGACTGAAAGTTACCGTTAGCTGTTACAGCTAAGTAAACATGAATGTTAGCTTAACGATCAAGGAGAAACGAAGCCATTTGCGGTGCGTTTTTAATGCCGTTGAACTCCTTTGTCTCAGTCCATGGAGTGAATGGCCTATATTGACTCTTGTTTTTGTCCGTCTCCGGTCACTCAGCTGCTGGGACAAATAAGCAGCTGCAGGATTGGCAAACTCTATTTCACCCAGTACCAGCCTAAACAACAGACAACCCTGGCAACCTGCAATGTCGGCCGCTATTGGCTGGTGCAATGTATACAGAATGAAATGACAGAAAGTCATTGTCAAACTCGTCAAAACATTTTTTAATAATAATTCAGACTAAATATATATATATTTTTGGAAAAGCAATACTTTCATTCTGTTCCCCTCAAAACACCCTGACAGTGTTTTTCTTTTTTTAAATATAGCTTTTAATAAAGATTCCACATATTCAACCTTTAAGTCTCTAAATAAATATATGCAGGAATAAATGGGAACTCCTACCTCATTAACACATGGACACAGAAATACAGAAATAATTGTAAGGCACTTATGTATGTATTTATACGTTTATTTGCACATTTATTTATTGTTTCATTTGTTTATTTATTTATTCATACATTTATTCATGCATTAATGTATTTATTTATTTTTTTTTTGAGACTTAAGTCATGTTTAGTCCTATATTTGAGGACGGGTTTCAGTGTCCACTGTCAGAAAAAGGGTGTGGGTCGGTGTCGATACAAAAATAGTAGCGTTGTAAATACAGTTCATCGGTTTAAATCGTCTCTGACAGACAGCTCTTTCAGCCAATCAGCGGCTTCAAAGGGTGCTTGTTTTGATTTTTCCAGCCAATGGGAGTGAATGGAATTTCTAAGTAGGCGGGGCGATCTGTACCAAGTAGTGCCGTATGTGAACTCCGGCAACAGATGGCGGCGGGGAGTACATTCAGATAAATCTGATGGGGGAGTCCAGACCAGCTACCAGTCTTGGTTGTTTCTCAACGAACTGCTACAAGGATTAATCGATCTAACCTCATTGAGAATATCTTGCCTTAAGTATTGGATTTTTCTCTTTTTATCTGAATTTTCCACTGAAGGCCGCAGAAGCCTCGGGCTAGATTTTGCTGCACAACCGACCCGAGTGCCAGAAGACATCTGCGGGATTGTTTTGGGAAAGTCTCGTGAAATGTATTTGAAGTCGCAACGTGTTTATTTTCTTAAATCATAGGTGTTTACACGATATCAAACTTTGTAATTAATGTGTAGTAGAAACAAAAAGTTAAAGAGACAAGCTAACTAGTTAGCTAGCTTGCTATAATGCTAGTTAGCCAGCTCCTAGCGAAACTAGCATGTTGAATGAATGAATGAATGAATTGGCGAACCCCTGCATTTCACTAACAACTGCTTGTTGTTATTACACGGACAAGTTGAGTATTACATGAGACGACACGGATTTTCTTCAACAGGGTGAAGCCTGTGTGGCTGTAACTCCTCTTTGCCTGTTAACTCTTCATAGCCTCAAATGGACAGGAATGCGACTCCAGCAGGGAGTTGGTGGACAGCACGCAAAGATAGTGTTGTTGTGCTAATACTGACAAAACCCTGGTGATGTTTATTAAGCTGGGGGGAAGCTACTTTTAGCTAGACATATTTGCACTACTTGAACTTGGCTGCAATAGTGTGAAGCCTCCACACGGTTTTGGGAAATGGGGAATACGGTGACTTGCTGCGTCTCTCCCGAATCGAGCCCGAAACTACCTTCGAGACAACCGGCAGAGCGGCTGGAGGAGCTCCAGACCAGCACCGAAGTGAGCGATGACAACACGGTGCCCTACCTGCAGCACATAAGCGACAGAGAGGTCCCTGATGGTAGGTGTACCACCTGATACCCAGTATAGCTGTGATGATCAAGTGGCTATTCACTTTCCTATATCCTGTATTGGATCAGGTCACACCCATGTTGTTTGTTTAATCCAGTCACTGCCACACTGAAGAAGTTCCTTCACATGACTCTTAGGCATACACACACACTTTGAGGACAGCAAATAGCCACTTCATATGTGCACACACTCACTTCTGTCAGCACAAGGGGCCCCTGCACTATCTAGACACTCAAGCAATGTCAACTTTTAGTGTAACAACTTGATGATATATTCACTACTGCAGGGGATTACACACGGACCCTGTTTAGCCATTGCCAAGTTGACAAACATGTTTATTTCCATCCTGCTGCCTGCAGTTCACTGGTGATTGTATGATGATGATGATGACATTCTCTCACTCTCAAGTTGTGCGCTGCATCATGTTGATCACACTGGCTCACATTACCCAGTCAGACATTAACCATGCATATAAACCCCTCATCTTCTTCACACCACTTTAACCACAGAGAAATTAACAATAAAAGCAAGCCCTGTATCATTAATTCATTCCCATGTTTACCCAACCTCAGTTTGTATTATCCCCATGGCCTATTATTAAGTAGGGTGGGGGAGGAATGCAAACTAAAAGAGATAACATCATAACCACACAACAACATACATGGGTTTTTTAATAAGCCTATGTATTTGGACACACCATTTTCTTAACTTAGCATTACCATGTCCACTGATACAGAGATTAGGTGTAAATTAATGTTATCAAATGGGCCGTGTCTTAAGACAGTCCCGTCCCGCCCACAGTTTTTTTGCTCATGTTGTGATTGCATGCTGTGATACAGGCCCCCGATCGGGAAAGCATCTCAGATATTCCCCCCGTGACGAATGTCCGAGCTCAATTTTGCACTATAAGTCCTAGTGTCGCCACTCCACATTTACTCCCAGACATGCGTAGTGTTCATCCCATTTGTGTTGTTGTGGACAGTAGTGTGTGAGTGCAGTATAGTGAGAGCAGCTGTTGCCAGGGTGCGGGTCAGAATCTGTCCCAACAGACCTTCCCACATTCCTCGTGTCTCTTCTTGCTGTCCTCACTTCACAAATGCTGCCATCGCCTAATCCCCTGTCTTTTATGTAACGTGCTGTCTGCACGGATTTAGATAAAGAACACTATTCTAAAAGTCATGCACGTTTATAAACCAGTGCTGTCTCTCTGTTTGCATTGCTTTCTGCCTGTAAAATATCTGAATGTCAACTAGGACTGCAGCTAATCATTATTTTCTTTATCGATTCATCTTTTGGTCTACAAAATGTCAGAGAATAGTGAAAAATCTTCATCCCGAGTTAGAAGTGATGTTTTAAAAAGTCTTGAAAATCATACATGTCTGTAGTAGAAGTTCAGTCAGTACCTCCTTTTTATGGTAACACAGTGATTGATGAAATGTTCAGTAAAATCTAATAATAGCAAACACTGGTACTCAGGTAAATTTGATTTGTGATATTCATTACAAGGTTAAAGTCCTGACTTTAGGCAGAAAGTAAACCGTGGGAATTGTAGCCTTTTTTAAATACACAGTCCACAAGTGTACATTTATTTATCTTAAGTCTTTTGCAGTCGATCAGACAAGCGATATCTTCCTTGGTGAAGCTCTGCTAATTCTGTGATGCAGCCATGTTTACTTCCTGTTTGTCTGTGACGTTTTTTGTTTTGAGATAAATCCAAAGACGCACGTTTCATTATTTCTTCATGGTGGATTAAGAAAATTTACAGAATATCAATGTGTTACAAATGCCATCCTGATATCTGCTTTGGCTTTATTACTACCCACAAATGAAGCTAAGCAGCACACAAGGTGCCCTTTAACAGATTGTCATTAGTAAGCATTTATGTACTCTTCTTGTTTTCTCAGAGCTGGCCTTGGAGTCTAACCCGTCTGACCACGCCCGGGCGAGCACCATCTTCCTTAGCAAGTCCCAGACAGACGGTGAGCAATACGCACATGGCACGCACACACAACAATGATTCATATTAACTGTCTTCCACAAGATCCTTTTGAAGAGCAACACAAAAGGCTGATATGCATGAAATGGTGTTGAATGTTAAGACTGATATGTTTTCAGGGGTTGCAGTGTTAATTCTGAACCACGATTTAGTATTTGTGCCTTTTTCTAATTTGAATCATGGGCCCTCTTTTTATAGTTGTTGCAATCTTTGCCGTGGTATTAAATGTTCCTTACTTAATTCAATGCTTACGTTGGGAGTACATCATGCACCCACTGGAGCCACGAAAACGCTGCCAGTTCAGTCAATAAATGATTAAAATAGGCCTTTTCTGTACTGCTGTAGATGTCTTTCACTAGCTACAAGTAACCAATCACCAGAACATTGTAATGCTACATTCTCTCTCTCCCTTCACAGTTCGAGACAAGAGGAAAAGCAACCACATAAATCATATCAGTCATGTAAGTGTCAAAATGTACATGTTGATCAGAAATCGGCTTTTTGAATTACTTATATGTGCAAATATATGTTGTGTTTATTGATCTGGTAGATTGACCAGATAATGTTATGAGGGCAGTTTGTTTTATGTTTTAGCTTAATGATGATGGATGTTGTGTTTCAATTCAGTATCTTTATTAATTAAATTTCTGTACCAAATCCAGCACGTCACTAAAGTATTCAGTATTAATCAATAATTGAATTGCTGTCAGAGAGAAGAAGCATGTGTAACAACATTACAGTAAATCTGATTTTACCAATCAGCAACTGAAAGCAAAATATTTTTCTTTGTTTTACCTTTTTATCAGAGGAACTACAACCTATTTCATCATTACAACTTAAAGAGATACTTAAAAATTGGTGAAGTATCACTTTAAGTGCATATGTCAGCTTACAACAGCCATGCAGCTGCTTAGGTGTCATCACTGGCCATCATGTGGTGCTTTCTCCTTGCTCTGGCATAGGAAGGATGCTTCTCCACGATTATTAATTCTAACGTCTGTAAATGAACACAATACCAAGCCTTTTGGAGACTAGAGACTCTATTCAGAAGTGTGAAACCAGTCTAAAGAAATGCAGCCACTGAAGCTTTTCCTGGGCTGTGATCAGCTGAAGTCGTTGATTGTGTGATTTCAATGTCTTCAAGGTATCTCCTGGTCCACTGTCAAAGAAATACAGCTCCTGTTCCACAATCTTCATAGACGACAACACCGTCAGTCAGCCAAACCTCAAAAGCACAATCAAATGGTGAGAGAATGAGACACACACACACACACACACACACACACACACACACACACACACACACACACACACACACACACAGCTGTGTTCTCCAAATGTCGCTCATTTCACATGAGAAAATCCTGTTGCATCACAGCGTAGTAATCCTAATGGATGCGTGACTAAAACAGATGCTCTCACACCTAATTTAGGACAGCTTTGTAATGACATTATTCAGGAATCTGGAAAAACACATTTCACCAGGATTATCTCAGTTTGTGTAAATGAAGCCTCCTTGCTGATTGTGTGCGGATGTTTTGTCACATTTTAACGTCTGACACACGGCGTTTCATCTATTAAACGCAAAAACAAAATAACATTCTTTTTCTTTCTCTGTCTTCTCCCAGTGTCACGTTAGCAATATACTACCACATCAAAAACAGGTAGGTGTACATGTTTTTGATTTGATCTTAATCATGTCATATGTGGCACATTGTGATGTTAAAACTGGTATGTGTGGGAAGTGTGTTGACGGATGTGTTTTGTGTTCTTTAGGGACTCAGACAGGTCACTGGACATCTTTGATGAGAAGTTGCACCCCTTATCAGTGAGTATGTTTATTAGATTTCCTTAAACTTCAAAGACTTTAGCTTTAATACGGGAGCGTCATTTCAGACTCTATCATTATAATATCTTTTTTCACGGGTCGCTTATTTCGATAGATCCAATCTCCTATCAAATAATCTGTGTGTAAAAGAGGCTTAACTCTCAGATTAAACAAACATTACTAGATGTCTGCTTTTCACCAAGCGTGACTGTGGGCTTCTATATCAAAGGAAAAATCTGTTCTGTTTCAATCTAAATGTGGCTGTTGTGACTCAATGTGGTGTGTTTACGTTGCACTCACCACCTCCGTTGTACAGATTTGAGGAAACTCTGGGCAAGCTGCACAAGCGTCCTGCTGCTTTCCAAAAAATAATTATTATTAATGAATCATTGCAAGTGCTTGCCCCTGAGTCCAACTGAAAGCAAATGCAGAAAGTAGCCCTCTAGAATAGCTACTGCAGCTAACAATTGGACATATTGCACTTTGTCCAGCAAATCCAGTCCAGGTGAAGCCATAACTTTGCATCGTACTTGCTTCCCTCTCATGTGTGTGTGAACTTTTTTTCCCATACAGAGAGAGCCAGTGCCAGATGACTACTCCCGCGTAGACCCAGAACACAAACTGATCTACCGCTTCGTGAGAACGCTCTTCAGCGCCGCACAGCTCACTGCAGAATGTGCCATTGTAACTCTCGTAAGTCTGTGGTTTATTAGCTGTGGCTAATGTTGCTTACACCAGTATATCGTTAGAATAATAAAAAAGGTCCAAATTTAATAACGCCGTGTTTTAGTCTTTATCAGTGGTAGAAGAAATATTAATTACTACAATATAAAAATATTCCATTACAAGTGTAAGTCCTGAATTCAAAATCTTACTGAGGTTAAATTAAGGAAGTTTTAGCATCAGAATGTATCAGTAATAAAAGTACTCCTGATACAAAATGACAAACACTGTGTAATATACATTATATATGTTACTGGAATATTATTATTGATGATGATCACAGTAACTTCTTAATATGCTGTTATGTAGTTTAATTTAGGTGCTGTGGAGCAAAAGTATAATATAGCAGAAAATGGAAATACAAGAAGTATAATTTTAAGGTACTTGAACTTTACTCAAGTAAAGTACTGAAATCTAACAAGGCATTAATGAAACTGCCTTTGGTGAAGTTTATGGTAGAGTTGTACAAGCAAAGTTTTTTGTTCTAGTTAAATACTGTTGTAATACTATAAACTGATCACCAGAGGGCAGCAAACTCCTGTAAACCAACGCTTGGCAGGTGCGTATGGGTTATGATCCCAGAACACACCGTCTCTCCATCAGAGCTGATTAAAAAGCATCATATTATGTGATGTTTCAGCATGTGTAGATGTAAAACAAATGTTCTGTTTTCAAAATAGCAAGCTGAACCCAAACTCACCAGAATGTGTTTGCAGTTAGTAGAGGGTAGTTTTTTATTTGCTCTGGCTCGTTCTCTTTCTAGTGTGTAATGTATAAAATGAAAATAGGACTATACCATCATCCTCAAAGGTGTTCACATAGCAGGAATAAAAACACTGTTGTACACATACAGGGAATTTGATGTTACATAATATGTGGATGTTGTCTTAAGTCATCGTTAACCGGCTGGTGTCCGTTATATCATCCATGTAGCTAATAAGGGAATTATGAAGGATTTAACTGCCAAAATCTGGCCAGTCTTTCACTAAAAATGTTGACTGTAAACTTTCTTCTTCCTCAAGGTCTACTTGGAACGCCTGCTGACCTACGCTGAGCTGGATATCTGCCCTGCCAACTGGAAGCGCATCGTCTTGGGAGCTATCTTGTTGGCTTCCAAAGTCTGGGATGACCAGGCTGTGTGGAACGTTGACTACTGCCAGATCCTTAAAGACATCACTGTAGAGGACATGTGAGTTGTAATTTTATAAATAGAAAAAGTACTAAAAATGGCGAGGGTGGAAATGGAAATTCACTACGCATTATTCAGCCAGTCTGGCTTCATGAGTTCTTAGATAGGGGGATTGTAGCATGACTTTTTGGACTAAGTGTTGTATTTAACAAAGTGGTGTGGTGTTTCGAAACCTTCGCAAAGTCTGACCACGCCGAAAACGCTGGGAAGGATAACATTTTTTATGGAAGATATGTACCACATTCATTGTCATAACTAGTTAGTATGATTTGTTTTCCAAAGGTGTCGGAAATCAAACGTGTATATAGTCATTCCAAGCAGCAATGGTGAGGTGAAAATAATGGAGCGGGGGACATGGGGATATTATTTAAATATGGGGATAACAGGTGCACAGTCTCTTCTGGAAGACATTCATAATGTTGCATGTGGTTGTTTATATGAAAAGTAAAGTATTTGTGTCAAGATTGGGGCGAAAAGGAGAGTTGGAGAAAGAAGTTCAAACCCCCACACCTTTCTCATCTCCGCCTTGCTGGCCAATCACAGATTGAAGTATGTCAAATCGTCAGTTTTAGAAAAGTTATAACAATGGTGGGACAGAGCCTCTCAATTTGACGTCAGAAATGTGTGAAGGGAGGAGGTTTCTGGAGGTGCTTTTACAAAGTGTACTGGACCCTTTAGCATCTCCGTTGAGGCCATGGGATGCTGGAAAGAGCAGCCAGTTTCTGTCCCAGCTGAAGCACTCTAGTATCTTGGGGTCCGATGAGATGGTGGTTTCAAATCCCTCTGTAAATTTGGTTACTGTTGGTGTTTGTGTGTCTGAGCTCCAGATTTGTAGAAAAAGGAGATTCCTAACAAACACAGCATGGTTCTGCCACTACATGCATGCCCTCCTAAAAGAAATATAACAACAAAGATGCACTTAAAACATACAGAAGAAGAGAAGTGCTGGGCTTGATGGAGGCTGTAGCATCGCTGCTGTCGCTCGGGCTATAAGCCGGTGAAGAGGCCAGGGGCTGCACTTGGAGCAGTCTGGCTTTATTTGCCACAATTGCTTTTCCTCTGTGTGTGTGTATGTGTGTATAAAAGAGGTTGAAAGTGCCTCCTTGTTTTTTGTGATTTGGAAAGATGCGTGCACTGCCTGCATGTCCGTGAGCCCCTATCCCTCTCTGACTCTCTCTCTCTCTCTCTCTCTCTCTCTCTCTCTCTCTCTCTCTCTTACCTCTCATATGTCTGACCCACACTCTCTCTGCTCTGTTTTCATTGCTGTCATTGAAGTGTCTTTGTGAGGCTGGTCGTGTCTGGATGGAGGGATGGAGAGGGTAGAGAGAGAGAAACAGAGACAGATGGAGAGAAATGTAGGGGAGGGTCTCAAGTGCTCTCACTGCTCCTACATAATGGCCCCGGCTCTCGCCCACTCCATTAGTTGCCCCGGGAGACCAGACATCACACACAAACTCACGCTCGCTCTCACCACCTTTGCTGACCAACAAAGCATCCTAGATGCTGTCTCCTTGGCGACCACCTCCCTTAGCTTTTCTCATGGCTGTGATGATGGGGATGAGGAGGAAGGATGATGGAGGTTGCAGTCTGGAAAAAGATGAGCTGTGATGCTCCAAGTGGGCGCTCGGAGATGTATATCGGATGGCTTGCAAGTGTGTATGCGCGTGATCTCTGTGGAAGAGATTGGATTCCATAGCCAGGGCTATTCAATTAATTTGTAATTGAGGCCGGTTGACGGAAATGTTCGAAAATGAGGGGCCGGAAAAATATGAGCATCACATTAATGGCTATTGAAAAACAATACAGGGACGTAGAAGTGCATATAGTGTCTTTACTTTATCAATGAAAATAGTAGCAATAGGCTTCAAAGTGCAACAGCATAATGATTTCAAGTACAACAACAAAGTGGAGCTTGGCGAGCTGTTGCTAAGAGGATTCAGAAATCCACAAAGAGGAGCGTTGTGGCCACGCGGCTATCAAATACTGGCGAGCGTGGAGCAAGTCTCACAGCGTGCCGGTATTTGACGCGCTGAGATGGATACAAGAGAGAACAGCAGACATGAATTACCTTTTCACATATGCTTCTACTCAAAGGACCAGTAAATATTCCCTCGCGGGCCGAATCTGCCAAATCAATAGCCCCGCCAGAAGCCCTTCCCATGTTGGATTTTTAAAGTCAAAGCACAAATAACTGATACACATGTTCCTGTAGTTGACTTTTACAGTGTCACCAACTTCTCCAGGAAAAAATGCGTGCACACACACACAAATTAAATACGAGCAGAAAAACCCATGATTTGTCATCGTGGGCGGCAGTAGCTCAGTCCGTAGGTGACTTGGCTGGGAACTGGAGGGTCGCCCGGTTTGAGTCCCTGTGTGGACCCCAACTGCTCGGGGTGCTGGTCACTGGCAGCCCCCTCGCTCTAACATCTCTCCATTAATTGCGTGTGTGTCTGCGTGTGCGTGTGTGTGTGTGTGTGTGTGTGTGTGTGTGTGTGTGTGTGTGTGACATGAATAACAATAATAGAGTGGAAATCGAATTTCCCCGTTGCGGGACTAATAAAGGAATTCTTCTTCTTCTATTAACATGGTTTTCAGTAAGAACAAAACTGTTAAATGTATTTTTATTTAGTGCACCTAGGCTCCGTTTGAATAACGGGAAGTAACAAGCCCACAAATGTACATTAGATGGGGTCAAGACTTTAGAAATTATTTTATAAAATCTGAATTTTGGAGCCTGCTTTGGCAACACACGGCCAGAGGAGATGACCTTGTTTCTTTTATTATTCTTCCCTGGGCACCTGTAGCTTTAATCCACTGTCCCTTCATTGCATTGTGTAGTTGAGAGAAATCAGTAAAAGTTGAAAGTAGAGAAAAGACTCCTTGGAAGTTGATTTTTTTTTTTTCAGAAATAACCCTCATCAGTCATCTTTTTACCCTCCAGGAATGAGATGGAGCGCCACTTCCTGGAACTTCTCCAGTTTAATATCAACGTGCCAGCCAGTGTCTATGCCAAGTACTACTTTGACCTGCGGCAGCTGGCTGATGACAACAACCTCAGCTTCCCCCTGGAGCCTCTCAACAACCAACGAGCCCAGAAACTCGAGGTGAGCTGCCCTCCTCAGACATTCATCAGTCTTTCAGTTTGTCTTATTATGATGCACCTGGAACATTTACCTCTCTGTTCTGCAGCGAGCCCACTGCACAGGAGCTGATTTATAATCTTTTGAATTCTTGAATTCAAACACCTCTGATTGAAACACAATGACCTGTTTACTTTCTGATGTATGAGATCTTTTTAGTAACTCTGTGTGTTTGTCTGTCCAGGCCATCTCCAGACTATGTGAAGACAAGTATAAGGACCTGAGTCGAGCAGCGATGAGACGATCCTTCAGCGCTGACAACCTGATTGGTATACGACGCTCCAACGCTGTGCTGTCATAGGCCAGACGGCTGCCCTGTGATTTCCAGAGCCCAGCTAACCCACAGCCCGGACAAACGTAGCCACCTCACAGGTTCAGCACAGCCACATCAGGCACGATTCAGGCCTGAAATGCTACTGTATGACCTGCCCAAAACTGTAATTTGCGTAACAGCGTAGAGATGCATGATTGTCAAATTACACTTGACATCGAGGTGTTAACCTAAAACTTCCCCACACAACTTTTTATTTATTTCTTACTTGTTCATTATGTCACAGAGCAAGTGTTAAGTAGAAATGGTTCTACTGCAGTTTTCCCTGAAGGGTAGTCTTTGTATTGTCATAAAAAAGTGTAATTTGTCCAAAATATATTTGAATTATTCCATGCAGCCTGGAGTTTTTCTATATTTTAGTCGCTGTCACCATATCCCATGACAAGACCAAAACGGACAATGTGTTAGTATGTCTCTGTGCTCTCTGACCTTCCTACCCCGTCTGTGGCACTCAGGCCCAAGCAACTTGTTTGTACTAAACAAAATTAGTTTAATATGGGTTAGAAATACATAATCTGACTCTTAAAAAGGCTTTTTATTTTCCTAAAACAGCTGCCACTATATATTTGTTTTCATCAGACGTTACTGAAACATTAGGAAGTACTGTAGTAGAGGAAATGGTATGTTTAGCAGTGGATTAACACACGTTTGGTGCTTCTAGTGAATATTTTACAACAGCAAAACGGTGTATGTGGGATTGGTTCAAAATAATATACAGTATTACTACTACTGCAGTGTCCGTTCATAGTAGTTAAAGTTGTATACAACTAATAGTTTACACAGAAAATGTCGTATCGGCGTCAAATCCAGAAGCCTCCGGACAGTGGATGACTTCCGTGATTTTGTTTCATTACTTTTTTTTCACAGTAACAGTGGAGCTCTGTCTCTATCACAACGATATAAGATATATCAGGCTTTGTATACACAGACAATACTTGTTAGTAGGAGCCATTTATTGTTGGTTTTGTTCTTTTCATGGGATTTGTTGACAATAAAACAAATATAGAATATCGTCAGACATATCTTTGATAGGCACATGAGAATGAAAGCAAAAGCTGTTCCTTGTAAATTACAATACCAGTACCAAGTTACTTTTGAGTGTTTAAAAAAAGTGTTAGCTGTTAAATCAAGTTGTGTTGGATCCAGTTAATTATCTATACAGTTGAATTTGGATGGAGCATACAGCATGTTAAAGTATTCAACTATAATTATTCCACAGGAGTCGGCTGAAGTAAGAAACCTTTAGTCAGCTGTTTGTACTTTGTTTAGGTATCAGGTGTGCCAGTCTGGGGTCGGTTTCACTTTACAAGTGTTGAAAAAGGAGCAATTTACAGATTCTGGATCAGTATTGCTCCCGAGTGGCTCGGTATAGCAGAAGAAAGTTTACAGTCAGATATTCTATTGTGCCCCTCAAATCCTAAGCTCAAAGAGCAGATAACCCAACCCTGTACTCGTCCCAGGCCCCCTGACCAGAGCTGTCGAACAAACTACATAGATACTGAGGGGGAGAAGAGACTGATGGACGCTCCCTTCCGTTTTGCTTACTATGTAGGCTACTTAGCTGTGAAATTTGTCTTGTTTTTAATTGAAAAAAACATTTGCAGATGGAGTATTTTAAATAAACACTAATCATGTAACAAAACGATTTTGTGGTAATTGAAAATTGTGTTTGTATGTCTGATTTAAGGTAATTGACACATGTTGTTGTCAGTGTTCGGTTAGCTGTGCAGTTGTAGCACAAAGCTGATTTCACCAGTACAACCAGTCTTCAACCTGTCCCAGCTGCAGGGTTTCTTGCCCTGAAACATTAAAAAACAGTGATTGTACCTAAATGAAATATAACGTTAGGCTGCGTTCACGTAAAAAATCAGGCGAAATCAACAGTCTTCCCATTCATTTGAATGTGGGTAGTGTGTTAAGGATGTGGCGTTAGGTGATAAAAGCGGTAAAAAGTTCAAACCGAATCAACTATTGGAGAAACACAACACAACGCCACACTGAGGCGGCCAGTCATGAATGCTGCGCAACCCTTCGTTAGTCGTTACAACGTCAGATTTATCTGCTCTTTCACACAAACAAAGTCATATTATTAAACATCTTATAGAAGAAGAAGAATTACTTTATTAATCCCGCAATGGGGAAATTCGATTATTTCACTTTATTATTATTCATATTACACACAGGCCCGAAATACACACACATGCACAGACACCTATATGGACCTATACACATGCAGGACCGGCGCCCCGAGCAGTTGGGGGCTTGGTGCCTTGCTCAACAGCACCTCGGCAGGGCCCAGGAGATGAACTGGCACCTCTCCAGCCACCGGTCCGCGCTCCTTTCATGGTCCACACATGGACTCGAACCTGCGACTCTCCAGTTCCCAGCCGAGTCACCTATGGCCATCACTTTCTAACCAAACTGTTTATAAGATGGGATGTGTCTGGATCAGCGTGTCTTAACACCTCAGGTTAACATTTTCCTGGATTACTTGTAAGTATTGGCCTCTTTAGCCATTACATATTTTCTATATATATTATTTCCAAATGGGCTTTTATGAAAGAATGTGACCCACACACTGTACCAATGTTTTGATCTTAACTCTACTCTATATACAGCATAAAAACAGTATGGTGCTGGAGCGGTTGAATAAAATCTAGTTCTCAGTTGTCAGTTATTGACATTACAGTATGGATTTTCCTATTTTTGGTATATTGCAAGTAATTGTCGTTATTTTAAGTAAGTTTATTCATATAGCATATTTCAACAACGACTCAGTTCCGAGTGCTTTATGAAGCTTTCATTGGTGGTGGTGCTTCCTCTGCTGAAGATGATAGTTTTCCCCATGT
Organism: Echiichthys vipera; assembly: GCF_963691815.1. Taxonomy (NCBI): domain Eukaryota; kingdom Metazoa; phylum Chordata; class Actinopteri; order Perciformes; family Trachinidae; genus Echiichthys; species Echiichthys vipera. The sequence continues at coordinate 25,080,633 of NC_139835.1, read as the reverse complement.
TGGATATGTACAAATTATCAACTTTAATGTTTAATATCATATAAAAGCAGTGTTTCGCAGAGTAAGTGAGACTGTAACTTTACTATTTTACAGCCTGTGTAGGTGTATAAGTGAGATGAATGCGATCAGGAACTCTTTGAAGTTCTAGTGCTTGAGGCAAATATAATAATAATAATAATAATCAGACTGTATATGATGGCTGTGCCTGAAATGATTCCCTATTTGCAACCTATCTGAGTCTAATTATTTCTTTTCTCTATTTCATTTGAGTGTCTGGATGTGACAGATGAAGCGTCCCTCACTACTTATTGTCAGTGATGATGGTCGAGTGTCCAAAATCTAAATCTACTGCTGATTAAAGAGAACACCATAGCTGTTAGTGGATGAATGAGTGTCTTGTTGCATCATATTCTGGTCTATGAATCTGTAAAGAGAAGTGCTGTCAGGCTGCGGTTTAAAGATGGAGGACGATGCTACGAGCAAGTGACCACCTGGATGACACAACTTGCGGAAAGCTACACAACAACACATCTGAAGAAAACGGGAGCGTGCGTGATGTGAGTAACTTTTGTTGATTATAAGAACACTTTTCCGTTACTCTTAATGCCCTGATATGAGATCTGGTTATTGATTTCCATGTAGTTTAATTGTTGTGTTTAAGCCTCTGAAAAGTTAAACTTTCACTATGTGGAGTTTATCACTGAAGCAATCCAACTTCTCAATCAAGTTATTGAAAGGTCCGATTAATTAAAAAGGGTAATTATCAAAACACTAGTTTTAAACCTGGTGCAGACAGATGTCCGTCCTCCACAGAGCTGGGTCTGTCTGACGTTCCTGTCTGTTATAGTGAAGGTTTTCAACGCCACCGTACTCTACGGGGGAATTGTTGGGTCTATGTTTATCATAAATAAGTCATAGAGTGTGGTCTTTACCTACTCTGTAAAGTGTCCTGAGATAACTTTTGTTATGATTTGGCACTATAAATAAAATTGAATTGAATTGAATTGAATAGAGTCCTTGGCAACAAAGTAACGGCTAAAAACCACTACAGTTACTGAACTGTGGAAGAGACTGAAGGACCAAGATCAAACCAGAGCAGTGTGAGAAACTAGAGATGCTCTGTGGGCGCAGATGTGCTGAAGTCATTCAGAGCAAAGGTCTCTACACTTCTATTCATTTTTAATTCTATAGCCCTAAGAAAACATTGTTTAAATTTTCTTTTCTGACACAATAGTTACAGTTCTCTAATTTTGCTCACTGTTTTTTTCACAAAATAAAGGTTTTTGTTTAAGGGCCTTGGTTATTCAAAAAAAACAGGCTAGTACAGCAGTGGTATAGCCACAGCGGATATTCTATCAAATTCTGAACAATAAAAAAAAAAATATTTCAGAATAAATCAATTATTAATACTTTGTTCTCTAATTTTGGTCTCCAGTGTATCTTCAAGTAGAAACCCAAAATACAAGTATGAACCTGAAGTGAGCATGTGTCCCCTTCAATTATGTCCCCCTCTTCTTGTTTAATTCAAATGTAGTTGAAATGCGTCGTCAAGAGCGGTCCGTGTGCACGTAAATCACTAACACTAGAGCAAAGAAAATATGCTACGCCACCTGAGTACAAGTCAACACGCGTCATACCTGATCTACAGAAACACACAGATGTACATGAGACGTGCACCAAACTGGAGATCAACTCAGTTTTAATTCCACAATATGCATCAAAATCTACAATATTTTTATATCCTTTGAGGAACTCTATCCATAAGAAAGCAGATCTTACACTTAAACAAATAAACCTAAATGTCAGTTGTTTTTTTTACCAACACTTAACCGCCATTCATCGTCATCACTCGTACGGTCGCATTCACGCGCACAAATCAGGCTAATAAATTAGAGGTATCATCTAGCATGTGGACGCACAGTAGTCTAAACAACACAGCTGGCCAACAAACAGTACTGAATGAGAATACCACAGCAAAACAATAATGTGCTTCATTTTCACCACAGCTCAGACATTTTAATACACGTTCACCTTTCTGCAGTTTGTTTCTTAAAGTTTTGGGGTTTACGTAAAGTCGGTTAACGGAAACACTAAATGTGGCATCTGTAAGGAGACGGGAGGTTCCTTCAGTTTATGTCGTAAAGGCGCCTGAAACAGATGACCCACATTAGACCACAGATCCCTGCTAAGAATTTGTTCTCTAGGATGTTGTTACGATCAACTCCAAAGTTTTATGTTACAGTTAGTAGTGTATTTAAATGTGAATACAGTCGATTATGATGAATTACAGCATCTTCCCAAAATGCTTGTTTATGCTCATAAAGACAAATTTTCAAAGGGGACTTTTAAAAGTGCTTATTTTGTCCAACAGCCTCTAAAATTCATCAGAACGCAACCAATCCCTAAAATTCAGGAGGTAGAGCCAGAAAATACTTTGTTTCTTCCTCTAATTATCTTATTATAAGTATCGATTAATGAAGTTTCTAGCTAACGTTTTTAACTTATTAAGTAATTAATGAAGAGACCATTTAACCTGGTTTTGAGTCAAATTTGAGTCAAATTGTCCCCATAAGATAATGCTCAACTCTCACCGCTATTACAAATAAATGGTGCTGCATATACTGATCATCTTCATTATTAATGAATCTGTTGATTTTTGTCGTCAAAGGGGCAGTGCAAATCTAAAAGCTATTCAGTTTTCAGTGTTTATGAAAGTGAGAAAAAGCAGCATGGTTCTTACATTTGAGAATGAAACTACTCACGTTTTGGCATTTCTGCTTTAAAAATTACTTAAATATTAGAAAATAATCAAACAAAAAGTCGCCGGTTAATTTTCTGTTGATCATAATTATTTAAAAACTCTATCAGTCTGTGATCCTAAAGTCTGTCTGTCCAGAGTCCATGGCATTGAATAACCAGAAAAGTAAAGCTAGGGTTCTCAAAATGAGGTCCAAGGACTTTTTAAGATGTCCTTGAGATGCTATCAGGAGTCCACAGCAGAAATGTCCAATAGAAATCATAAAGAAGTGTGAATAAATATATATTCCAATAGTAGATTTCACTGTAATAAGAGTATGAATAAAGCAAAAATAGTGGTTAGACAATTTTGTCCTGAAATCTTTTTTAACTGAAGGTCTGTGGTCTAATGTTGATCCGTTAGAGGGGAGAGTGAAGTTGAGCAGCTCCACTGTCGACCAACAGATGGGGGCAAAGGCCAAGGTCAGCTTCAGTGTGTGGTTTTAACCTGATCACTGCCTGTTAGTCCACACACAAGGAACAAAACCAGTTCAGGAACAGACATCGGTGACTTAAAGTGGGATGTGACACAACGACAGAGCTCAGAGGTCATAACCGTATCTGTTTTAACCACTGAATTCCTTTATGTTTGATTCCCAGACGACATCCAAGTTTGAGAAAAACTGAAACATAGACACTTTGCCAGCTGATTCAGTTTGTAATCATACAAAACACACGGGATATCACACTCAAACGTTAACATGAAACGGCACATTTATGTACAAGTTAATACAATTCAAACTAGACAACATTTGTTTCTCTGGTGTCTTATTAGCTTGTGGCATTGGTTGGTTACAAACTAAACACAACACACTGTATAGCTACATTTTTTTTCACAGCAAGTTTATACAATATATACATCAATAAATATGTTTGTTTCTCTCTCAGTGCTCAGGATTAGCAGGTAGGAAGAAGCGTGTGTGATTCCACCCTGGATCCATTTAACTCTGCTTGGCCGCTTAGAAAAGCAGCTTCAATTATTGGAGTCACTTTTCAAGTCAGACTCTCAATTAAATAGTCTGTGTTGTTTAAATTCCTATTAACCAGGGTGTTATTTTTTTCCCTTTTTGCTCTCAGAATCCTTTGATCCTCCGTGTTTCATGTTGCCACAATCATCTCGTTTCTGTGAGAGCTGAGATTCAGAGCTCAGCGGTGCACAGACAGGCAGGTGTTTGTCCACACTCACTTTCTAGGTGTTTGGATAGTTTATTTCTTAATGTCCAGAGAGGTGACTGTAGGAACATCAGTCCTCTTAACAATGCCAGTCAGTTCATATATGTGATGGAGCAGCTTTGTGGTAGATCCCTGATGTCAGCCCAGTTCCAGTGTGTCCAGTTAAAGCAGTACTAGCCTCACTGTACATGGAGGGTGGAGCAGTGACTTTCTGCGGCCAGCAGGGGCAGCATCGAGCCACAAACCTCCTCCAGGACTCCAGGGTTTTTCCTGACCAAATCCAGACTCCTGAGGTGATTCCCACCACCAAGCACATGAAGTACTTGAGCATGAAGATAGCATAGTCTGGGCCCATGCCCGAGCGCTGGCGCTCAGACGGGCAGGAGCAGGCCAAGGCTCGCTCCCAGCCGGGCCTGTAGTGCTGCTCATAGAACAGACAGGCCACTACTATGGTGGCGGGGACAGTGTACAGCACCGTGAAGAGACCAATGCGGATCATCAGCCGCTCCAGTTTGTCCGTCTTGGTGCCACCTTGCTTGATGATGCTCCTGATGCGGAAGAGGGAAACAAAACCGGCGAGTAAGAAAAGTGAGCCGGTGAAGAGGTAGACCACGAGAGGTGCGAGCACGAATCCCCTCAGGTTCTCCAGACTCTGGTTCCCAACGTAGCAGATTCCAGCCACAGGGTCCCCGTCCACAGAGCTGAGAGCCAGGACAACGATGGTCTTGACACTGGGGATGAGCCAGGCGGCGAGGTGGAAGTACTGCGAGTACCCTGCGATGGCCTCGCTGCCCCACTTCATCCCTGCAGCCAGGAACCAGGTGAAAGACAGCACCACCCACCAGATGGAGCTGGCCATGCCAAAGAAGTAGACCAACAGGAAGACAAGAGTGCAGAGAGCAGGGCCGGTGGTGTCGTAGAGGATGTGCAGCTGGTCCCCACCAACACTGCTGCTGGCACCACATGCCACACGCTCATGACCTGCCACCAGGCGGATGATGTAGCCCAAAGACACGAAGAGGTAGCAGGTAGCCAGGAAGATGATGGGCCTCTCCGGGTACTTGAAGCGCTCCATGTCAATGAGGAAGGTGGCCACAGTGGTAAAGGTGGAGATGAAGCATAGCACCGACCAGAGTCCCACCCAGAAGCTTGTGAAGGCGCGTTCGTTGGCTGAGAAGTAGGGTTGGTGGCAGGGCTGGGCGCAGTTGGGTAGGGGGCCGGTCTGGACCTGGCCGTACAGGGTGTGGGACTCCCTCTTGATGGGGACCAGGGGGTCTCGACAGCGGCACTCCCTGTCACACTGTGGGGGGCTGGGTGGTCTGGTCCGGCCTTTAGGGGTGGGCTTGGGGAATGGTGGAGCCAGGGTGGTGGCCTCGCTGCTGTTCTGGTCCATGCACAGGGTCGAGTCGTCGCCCAACTGGGGCAGCTGTTCGCAGCTCATCCTCTCGGGCCACTCGAAGCCATACTGGCTCATGAGAGGGGAGCAGCCTCGTTTGGCACGTTCACACACAGACCGGCAGGGTGGCAGGGGCTTGCGGTAGTCCGGAAGGCAGATCGGGGTGTACATGCTGCACAGGAAGAAGAGCAAGTCTGGAGAGCAGCGTATTCGGACCAGGGGCCAGAACTGGTGCACTTCCAGCCCCACCTCCTCCTGGGTGTCGTGGTTGAACTGATTGGGCATGTAGGTCAGGTTGTAGCCGATGCCCTTGCACATGGGAACAGTTATGGGCTCACACACCAGGTCCTTGGAGGCTCCTAACGTGAGACCGGGACCCCTGAACAGCAGCAGCAGCAGCAGCACGAGGGGCACCGGGCTGCACGGCGCGTGCCTCACCATAGATGCCATATAGAAAATGAATTGTCTTTAAAACAATGAATTTAGAGTCATTAAAACCAGAATAATAAAACAGTGATGGAGGGAGGGGGGGTGCAGCAGCTTCAGTTCATCTCAGAAACCTGGATGGAAACTTCTGCTGGATGAATCAGGACCAGAGTTTCATCCTGCTGCTTTCCGCCTCTGAATAATAATAAAAAAAAAAACAAGTTGAACACCTGATGGCAAATCCAGTTTGTCCTTAAAGGTCCACAGAGCGCCAGGTTTAGCCTCTGCTGTCAATCATTCACCAGAGCCCCCGCAATCATTACGGAGAAAGTTCATCTCCGGTGGTCACGTTCCAATAAATTTAACGACCTTGTAACATTTTGCCCGGCTCCGGCTGATCCCGACCGCTGGCAAACACCAGGAAAAGCATCTGGAAACTTGCTCTCAGTGGGGAAAAAAGGCGTAAAAGGTGTTTAAAGTGAGAATAAGAATCTCCAGTCTCTGCGTCCGGAGGAGCCCGGTGCGTAAAATCCACTTGATGTTTATTCCCCCGTGAAAACAGCGTTCAGGCACATGTTCGGGTTTTTTTTTTTTTATCTTTTCAAAGTTTCACAAGTTTAGTCTCTGCTGCCTCTGAATGGGAAACACAATGAAACACGTGAATAATCCGAAATGTCCTGCAGGGTAAAAAAAAACACAAAGTTCTCCCGTGTTACCAAGTGCAGCGGCGTGCGGCTGCAGCCTTCCCTGAGCTCCAGGACGGAATAAAGTCCGTGTGGAGCTGCAGCACCTCCTCATCACACACGGGGACTGCTGCGTTCAGGGGCTGTCGGACATGTCACCATTCCACCATGGGCCATTGAGCGACTACGGAAAGGAGATCCGTGCTTTTCTATAGCTAAACTCAGTTTCATGGATAAGATGGAGCTTAACTTATGTGTTGTGAAAGTGTTGTGCTGCAGTTGCATTAGAAAGTTTGAAATGGTGAAATATGAAGAGTGTAAATCAAGAAAGAGAAACAAAAAATAAAGTTGAATGAATCCTCAAATTGAGTCTCAAATGAGAAAATTTGGGTAATTTAAACAATAAACTAGATTAAAAATAGATTAAGAAAATAACATGTACTTTTATTGTAGTTCCTCTTGCACTGATTTATTATTTCTCTTTAGTTCAAGTGTCCTGCAGAAAGTGACAAAGTACTCTATACTATACTATATTACTGAATCATACTCTACTTCAATATTTACATTTCATTTCTATGTTGTTTCACGTTATAATGACAGTTTTTCAATTCAAGTGTCAATTATTAAAATATTTGGCAGTGAATTGACTAATTAATGAATCAAGCAATTGTTTTAACAATAGTTTGCAAATTATTTTAAGTCTATAAATGACGATTGAATCAACATCAAATGTCCAATCATAGCCCATATGCAGGATTTATATGTGGTATTTACTATTTTTCCTTCTGTTATCTGACTTCTTTAAAACTGCAATTCAGTTCAACTTCTAATCAGCAGTGTGATCCAACAACTCTGAAAAAGTCTTAATCTGAATTTATCTTTATTTAGAAGCCAAACAGGTTGACGTAATTGAAATGTGAACTTTCTGACTTGATGATTCTCCCTTTATTCTGCAGCTCAGTGAAGCCTGAAGTAAAAAAAAAAAAACCCTGCAGCCTCGTCTTCCACCGACAGCACCTGAACGCACCAGTGACTTGCATTATGACATCCTGCATTTGGAGGTAGGAGTTTACCAGGAGAGCTTGAAGGTATCAGATGATGGATGAGGTCTCTCTCTCCCACCACTGACTCCAAACGACCACACACACACACACACACACACACACACACAAGCTCCTGAGGACCAATATACAGTAGAGTTTCATCTTTAATTTGCTCCTCAATATCACTTTTAAATATAAATAAAAACATTTATTAAGTCTCCCATTGAGATTGAGAATCTGTTTTCCATTGGAGACCAGGTCAGAACAGATACAAAAATAAATAAAACATGTACGGACAGAACAGGAAGTCACATTTAATCTGCCTCTAATTCTTTTCAGTTTCAGTACGAGACAGAAAGCAAAACGAAGTCTTGAACGCACTTTTCTGCGTGATGTAGACGCACATCTAGTATGGGAGCAGACCAAGAATTGCATTATAAAGGTGTACCTATGACAGAGAAGTGACCAGAGCAGGCCACCCTACCTGAGAGTAACGCCGTGTCCCGCTCTCGGACAAAGGTCACAATGCTCTCTAGGGGACAAAGGTCTCAAAGGGTGTGTGTGTGTGTGTGTGTGTGTGTGTGTGTGTGTGTGTGTGTGTGTGTGTGTGTGTGTGTGTGTGTGTGTGTGTGTGTGTGTGTGTGTGTGTGTGTGTGTGTGTGTGTGTGTGTGTGTGTGTGTGTGTGTGTGTGTGTGTGTGTGTGTGTGTGTGTGTGTGTGTGTGTGTGTGTGTGTGTGTGTGTGTGTGTGTGTGTGTGTGTGTGTGTGTGTGTGTGTGTGTGTGTGTGTGTGTGTGTGTGTGTGTGTGTGTGTGTGTGTGTGTGTGTGTTTGTGTTCAACATGCAGCCCTCAGTCTGATTTACCTTCACTCAGGTTACTTTGACAAATGAAAGCAAACAGCGAAGAGTTCATGCGTAAAGCCTGGACCGCATCAATCTCTCATGTGTACACACTGTCACACACACACAGACGTATTTGATTACTTGTGGTGATTTTCCCTGCCTTAAGTGAGAACACAATGAGACCTGCATCCCTTGTTGATCAGGTAACCACAAGATACACACAAACATTTGCACTTCTATACCTGTGAGGACCCTCATTGACATAGCTAATTACCTTGTCTGATCATTTAACCTTCTAATTTGAACTCAAACTCAGCCATTTGAGGAAGACCAGAACACCAGAAACAAACTACTTGAAAGTATTCTTCCAATCAAAAGCCCCTCTCACACAGCCTGTTCGTTGCGGGGGTGATTTGGCTTTATTACACCTCACATTCTGTGTGAAAGGTACCATGACGTTGCCAGTCTGGCGATCAGTATATAATTAAAATATCCAATGATTTTATCTATGAAATAAAACAGGGGACAATTCCAGTTTCATGTACTTTGACTACGGTTAACCAGAAGGCTCTACTGCCCGGTCTTTCTTGCAGCTTAAAGGTGCTTTAACTCAAATACTAAGAAAAAGAAAAAAGCTGCATCCACACACCAACCGTTCCCCAACTTGCTGACCGTAGACTGTATATAACGATGGACAGCTCGATGGAAGTATAGGTCATAATCAAGATTCAAGAAGCTTTGTTTACCCCAAGGGAAATTATTGTGCAACAGTTTCAATACAAAGATGGGAAAGGGTCAGAATGACAATAAGCATAAACATAAATCAAATCAAAATAAAGCTAACGTAAAATAAATCAAACAAACTAAATGTGACAGAATGCAACAGACATTGTGGTTAAATGTAGGTATATACAATATACAACAATACGCAGCGTGCAGTTTAGCAGCAGATTGAAATAAAATAAGTACAAACTAAATAAGTGAGAAGGAGTGATAAGTGATAACAGTGGGAAAAGTATCCCCGATGTACTGTACGGAAAGGCAAGTTCATTTATATTGTACAATTCAACAACAAGGTAATTCAAAGTGCTTCACGTAAAACATTAAAAGCATGGGGAAGAAATGCATATAAAATGGCATTTAATTCACATAAAATGACATTTAAATATATAAAACGACTACTGTAGGTAGTTTTTAGCACAGATCTTTGTTCAAGTTTTCATTCTGCTTGTACTTTGGTTTTACTTAGTTACTTGATGCTATGTGGGATGAAACATCATTACTGACAGCCGTGATCGACTAGCAGTGGGTCAGGCGGGTGTACGGAGGTCCCCTTGATGACATGAATCTACCTCTCGAACACTACTGCGCAGACTCTGGTTGCGAAATTACAAAATGGCGGTGCCCATATCCGGGATATTTCGGCTTCACTTTTGTGCAATGGGAGGAAGTGAAGCTGAGTCGTCCACCTTTATATACAGTCTGTGATGCTGAGTAACATGCATGCGTGCTCGGACCAACTATCAAACACACACATATTCAACACACACGGGGAGTGGATTCATTCTCTGCTCAGGACGCCATTCCCCACTGTATCTTTACATGGCAGAAATTTCTTTATTGTTTGTTTATCTTCTGAATGTCCAGGACAGAACCTTTTGAAATATTTTTTTTTTTTTTTTTGCAGTCTATTTTTGACAGGAAAGTTTCTGGGGACACCAGGTACCAGGAAAACACACGGACCCAAGTGGCATCACTTGCGGCAAAATATATAAACGTAAGACTTTACACAACTTTTTCCACATACGCAGTAGTGCTCCTAGCTCGGCACATATAAAACACACTTTCAGCAGAGTGCGCCTTTACAGTTTTGCTCAGATGAATCACAAATGTATTTATTCATGTGAAGTTTTTGGGTTTACTCACTCAAAACAGCCAAACCACCGCCCGCACAAGTGTTAGCTATAGCTGTTAAGCTCGCAAGCATTGAAGCAAATGAAGTCAGCTTTGGTCTCTTTGAACAAATGTTATCTCTCATGGTCTTGTCTTTGGTTAAATAACCTCTTCATTGTGCAAATCAACATGTATTTTTGTGCTTTTCTTTGATAGTTGACTAACCTGTGTCCACCTGTGATTTTCTAAGATTGTCTGACTTGATTGTGGTCTTCCTCTGAAGCTCTTTGTGTTCAGTCTGAACACACCTTCGGGCTGTCTGCTTACAAACGATACACACTTTTCTACAGAATATTTTCTTTCCAAAAGCATACTGTAGAGTGTGCGGCGGCCGCTTTCATGTCGGCGCCGCATGAAAATCAACGTGCAGGGACTTGGAGCTTGTTTGAGTGCGGCGATGCGTCACAGTGAGCAAACATCACGTCTGCTTTTGTTGTTCCGTTACTGTTGTGTCAGACGTTTTACATCAATCTGTATTAACGTCTGGCTGCATTAAATCTCTGCGAGTTGATTTTTAATGCGATGGTGAAATGAATCGAAACCAACTTCAGCCTGGAAGGGAAGAACAACCACATGCTTTACACACTAATAGTTAAAGCTTCTGCATGTGGAAGTTTCACGTTAATTGGTGTTTTCATCAAATGGTAAATGGACTTGTACTTCTCACTACTCAAGGCGCTTTCACACTACTTGTCACATTCACCCATTCACACAGACATTCACACTGATAGAAGAGGACACCTACATACCATCTAATCTAACCATTCACACCGCATTTACACACTCATGTGCTGCACATGGGTGTGTAAATGCGGTTCAATTCGGGGTCCAGTGTCCAAGAACACTTTGACATGCGGACCAGGGGAGCTAGGGATCGAACCGCCAATATCTTGAATGGAGGACGATCCACTCTTTCACTGAGCCACAGCCGCCCAAGGACAGAACAAAATATGTCAGTCAAAAGTTTTCATTAGCAAAGTACAAAGAACGTTGTAAGAATCTGATGTTAATGTGCTGGTTCGTATGTTTTACATAACTCCAGCATACAGGTGGACATAATAACACTTTTTATTGTATCCCTTGTTTCAACTTTAGGAAGAAGAACCCTGATCGTGACCGTGTACCGAGTCGATGTCTTTCACAGCACAGGCTGCAGAGCCATCTTTCAAGCCTCAAAGAGGTCAGTTTTATAAAAATCCGATGCCAAGATTGACAGTTTTAGTCTTTTGACGATTACGTATTAGTCAGATTTCTTTCGTTTTGTTTTAGTCTAATATTTATGTACTATATGCACTTGTTTTAACAGAAAATTGTTATTCAGCGCAAAACTAAACTACTGTCAGCCTCAGATATTAGAGTTTCTATGTGTCAAAGCCTTTTTGAAACAACATCTGTTCCTCTGTGGTTTTAATTTAATTTCTCCTCCCTGTCGGCTCGTACAGGTGTCTGCACAAAGCCTCCGTGAACACGCACGCACACACACACACACACACACACACACACACACACACACACACACACACACACACACACACACACACACACACACACACACACACACACACACACACAATTCTCTCTCTTGATAACACTGATAAATGTTTAAATGTAACTGATTTAATTCACTGTTTTCATTTCTCTTTGGATTTTAGTTGATTGTTTTGAGTGTTATTTTTCCAACAGAGGTGCAGCTACAGATTATTGACATTAGTGAAGGGTGAACTGTTTCATTACTGTCAGTTCTGCCATGAAAATAATGCATTTGTGTATTTTATATTCCTTCCTGCTACATGCTACAGGTATTTTACACACATCTCAGTTTTGATGTAGTTGTTAGTTTATTTATTTATTTATTATGGGCTTCATGATTTGAAGTCAGGTTTATCCAGATTTCTGTTGCCCTTAAACAGACATGCCCCTACTAAAGTGGAAAAAACAAGAAGTATGAAAATCACAGAAGCTCTCAGCCTACCTAACTGATCAGCCTACCTAACTGATCATACTGACGTGGGTGTTTGCGTCATCGTTTCCAAAAGTCTCAGTTTTTGCCCGTCCAGACTAAAACGCGGCTCCATAGTTTTCAAACTAAACAGCTTTTCCAAACTTCTTTGTTTAAGGCACTTGGAAACACAGTAGAAGTATGTAAGTGATGCATAAACGAATAAAAGAAATGCGTTTTTAAACAAATGTAGTTGGGTGGCGCTAAGCCTGGTAGCAGAGATAGCAGAAGGGCTTTAAATCCGTTAAGCCAGACTAATATTTCCTCTGAACAGCAAGTTCATTTTCCATCTGAAGCGTCCCCACCAGAAACCTTTCTTGGATGCTTCTTAGGTATTTCCACCAAAGCTTCCACTATACTCCTATAGCTGCTGCTCCGTTGCTATGGTCTCTCCCCACTTCCTGCCCTCTTTAACTCTGGCTGGTCGACTTAAACGTATCACTCCCAGAACGCCACAGACACCATATCACAACTTTGGTGTAGTGGGAAACACAAAGGGCTTTCCCTGGCTGGTGATAGACATATTCATCATTGTGTGAACCTGTTTTTTTTGGGCGAGATATTCAACAAACCTTTATTTCTATGTAAAAGTCGTGAAATAACACATGTGAGAGAGAAAGCTTTGAAACAGCTATATGATCGTGTGGGGAGATTCTAAAACCAGAACACTTACATGAACCAAGAGAGCATTGGAATTTGATGAATCTACTAAATACTCTATAATATAATTGTGCAAAGTTTGGCTGGCAGCTAGTCAAACTCTTTTTTTAGGTTGTTGTGGGTCTGCTGTGGGAATTTGGATTCATGACCTCGATATTTTTAAAAATCCCAGGTATGACCCGGTCTGCAAACTCCACAAACTAATTAATGCTGCTTTTTGCTTGAATGGTTCCCTGTTTGGACCGTGCTAAAGCCTGGCGAGGAACTATTTCTTTATCATGGATTGCCTTAGATTCGAAAAATCCATTTTTAACAAGGATTTGATTAGGGGGAAAATAAACAGTGGGTCTATCCTTTAACACTGACAAAAGCACGCAGACAATCTGCTCGACTCAAACCTGCTGAAATGTTTGACGCGGCCAAACGAGCCTCTGAACAACGGGGTCACTGGGAACACTGGGGCCCTGCCAGCTTTTGTGTAGCAGCTCGCTAAATGTCAGGGGGGCACCGTGTGTGTGTGTGTGTGTGTGTGTGTGTGTATCTGTGTGTATGTGTGTGTGTCAAAGCCATACCCCCTCCTCTCATGTTGGGAGAGCAGAGGCCCAGTGCTTCACTCCCCTGTGACCGTTGTCCACCTCCCCCCCCTCCTGCTCTCTTTTCCTCTCCTCCGTCCTCTTTTTCTCCTTAAACTGTCTTTTGTTTTCATTTTCGTTGGCATTTCTGCTCTGTCGTTGTTCGGGCCCTAAATGAGTCTTGACTGGCCCGCGGGCCATTGGAGAAGCACAAAGGACTTCGTTCTACTCGCTACAGTTGATCCATTGTGGGCGTCCCACAATGCACTAATTGGCGATGACAATTAAGCGTGGTCGACACTCAGCTTCAATTTGCCCGCTGCTCGACATACATTACAGGCAAATGATTCAGCCTCCGAGCTCCCTGCTCTCTCAGACAATATGCATATTCACCCGGGCAGGTTTACATGCACCTTTCATTCACATGAATCTGTTTTTTCTCTCTCTATAACCTGACAAAGGGCCGCAAAACTGACACGTTATCGTTTGTCATCTCAGCAGAGTTTAACCTCGTTTGGAAGTTCATTCTTTTCCATTGGGAGCTGGAGTTGAATTTTACCACAGCGTCCGTTCAGTGGCTGCTCTGGAGCTTTTGATCATATCATACAATCTTCCTCATCGCATGGAGTTTATCCTGGATGTCATTGAATTTTAGTGGAATGGAAATGTTAAAATTTCCAATTGAGTTTCTGTGTTGGTAATTATATTTACACTGCATTAGATTACTGCCATTAAAAGTAACTTGTAAGAGTGCTTTTGCGTGACCAAAAATGAAAACCCCTTTGTGGTTCCTTGCTTATGTTGGTTATATAATGTCCAGAAGGAGAACACACGACTAACCTTTGAGTGAACTGACTCTGCTGTCCCATAATCTCTATAATCTCCCATAATCTGTAACTCTTCATGCTAATATCATGAATGAAAAATTAATATCACCTTTACAGCACGTTATTAATGATTATGTTTGATTACAATGCTAAATATAAACTGAAGAGGGTACCACATATGGTAGGTACGCTGTGCATCCCTTCCCCATGCAGATAATCTGTTAGATTAAAGCCGTCCCAAACTATCATCCTCAGATTGAACTACTTTTCTTTGTAAAACTTATCGACCAGCATGCTTCTTAAGTCTGATCCTTCACTGCACACAACTCTGGTTTCAACTGCTTCACATCAAGGAAGTGAAACTTTTTCATGTACCCGTGCATCACTTGTGCATCAGTGATGTTGGGATTCTAACAGACAGGTTTCCTTTTGTCACAGATCTGTAAACTGAGAGCTAAGGATGCTTCCACATGCTCGGTTCGGTGTTGCTTGCTGACGTGAACACCAACTTGACGCAGTAGATGTGCAGTGGATGTTGAGGTAAGTGATTCGCGTTCTTTGAGTCATGGTAGCAACGCAGGAACAACGCCGTGACATCCATTAGTACCTGTAGTGGAACTTTTGCTGCGAACATCAGATATTCTTCAGAAGATGGCAGATAACTTTCTGTCACTGTTGAGGCTTAAGACGAGACTAAGGACACACTCACACTATCCGTCGGTACCGTGCCCTGTGCTTTAGGGTACTTGCCCCCCCCTCCCTATCCCCCCCCCAGACCCGTTTGTACTCACACTACCTGGGCCTCGGCGAATGCTTCTTGCCGCCTATACGTCATCATGCCGTAACACGTCACACGCATTGATCGACGTCATCGCGATGCGTCACTTTGTTTACAAATCTTTCCATAGACCTCAGAGTTTTTGTGCGTCTTGTCGACTGTTTTTGAATGTTTTAACTAAGACTTTAGCCATGAATCATGCTTGGGCACGATACGGATGGACAGTGTGAGTGCGCCCCAAAAGTTAATTTCCGTCTGCTGACAAAGATCATGTTGTTATTTCGCAGATAACTGCAGTCGCTTGAATTCACAACAATCCAGTTTTATGGCAAAAACATTATTTAAACCTTTTCAAGTCACTCCTGCTGCATATTCCACTTTATGTATGTTCACTCAGACAATACTAAATACTGTACTGGACTTCCATTTGTTAGCTCACCAATGCAGGACAATACTAATAACCATTTAACTAAAATAAACCTGCACAAAGGAATACAGAATAATATAAAAGAAATGTCTTTAGCCAAACAAAATAGACATTTCTACACACAACATTCAAACAATTTCACTATTAAGAAGTTTGTCTTTAATGGCATCAGTGGCTAGCGGACAAATCTGAACACAACCAGAAGTGAGGACGAAATCAGAAAATCAACTCCCTGTATTTGCATAAGAGGTTTGGCTGCGACGAAAAGAAACACTGATAACAATGAAAATAACTTAAAAAGTGCAAAAACCAGAAGAATTTCAGTCCAGTTACTTCAGTACTGTACAATATATTCTTCTTCAAACAAGTCAAAACATACTGCAATGAATGTAATGTGCCTGCGACATAAACGCTCCCACTCCCCCTGACATCACCGACGCTGACTTTCAGTCATAAAATGGCTCCAAGATTTCAACTCAAACGTTTAGATTTCGCCACTACAGAGAAAACACAACATAACTTAGGTAGACATCCATAACAGAGGATTTGATACAGAATTTGAAAAATGAAAAATAAAATTTGACTCAATGAAACGTTGGACAGACAGATTCACTCGCAAAAACTAAAAAATAAGATAAAATAGAAGTTTTAAAGTGATCAGATGCACAAGTCTACAGATCAGCTGCTACAGAGCGGCAGACTACAGAGCCCAGCGGGTATTGGGGGTCTTTTTCTAATTTTATTTTTTACTTCTGCTCACAAATTAGCAAGTCATACTCTTGACTATGCATTTAGTATTCCGAAGCAACAGGAACTAATTGTCCCTATTTTTTAGTTTGGTAATAATGAACCAAATAATTCCTCACAAATTAGCTAAAAAAAACCTCTAGTTAGAGATTTGTGTGTTTGTATCATGAGCAGAACAAAGTATAAATGGAAACTTCCACGTTTTAAACATGCTCAAAGTTTGTCTTGATGAACTAAAACAGTCAATTTGGAGGTAAAACTGAATATATAATGTATAATATGTAGGTTTAGATTTGTCTGTTAAACAACATTTAACATACCTTAAACATATTTTACAAGTTTGTTTGTAGACAAATTTAAATAATGTGTATGTATTAGTATTCTGTAATAGGAGCAGTGCTACCTGAAATCAGTTACTTTGACAGGAACCATCATGTGTTGGTGGTTTTGTTGTTTTGTTGTTTAAAGCTTTGAGTTTGAGCCAGGTTTGATTATTTATGAGTATGTAAATTTTGTTGCAAGTAGATCCACAATAACCCAGCCGAGAAAACAGCTAAAACAATGAAGGTCATACAGATTTTTGTGGATTGGGTTCAGGTTTAAAATGTAGTTTTCGGCATGTGCACGACTATTATCTGTGTGCAGAAATGTTAAAAGATAAAACAAAAATCCCTGAAACCTGCCGGGCTCCGTAGTGCACAAAAGAACCAGCAACAAGGTAAAAAAAAAAAAAAAACTTAACACACAAAATATATATCAAAAATACTTTAACCAAAGGCGTTACAACCCTTCCATTGGTTCTTTATGCAGCAGGCACAATCTGCCAACAATAACTTAAACATTTCATCTTTAATATCACCTGACGTTGTTGCAGTTGTGACCTTCAAAACTAAAGACAAAACAAATGTAATGGACTGACATCAGTGCACTTTTCCTGCCATATTGAAACTACACAGGGTTATTAGGTTTTAGTCTACGGTATCCTACATGCTTCCTAAACATGAATAACTCTGTTCACGAAAATACACAATTATTCATAAACCCACGGCTGATCGCAGCAGTTTATTCACACAGATTCCCTTTGACGTCAACACGTTTTTATGGCTCAAACAAGACGTAGAAACAGGAGAAAAGGCAAATGAGCAAAGAATAAACACTGAAAAAAATCAATTTATCAGAAAAAGAAAACAAGTAGCAGAAGAAACGCAGCTATGCTTCCATCCAAATGTTTACTATTCTGGCCGTTTTTAATCTGCAGTCAATGACTTTGGTATGAAAGCCCCAAGAAACCAACACGTATCTAAGCTTGTTGTGGATATTTAGACACTTTAACTATTAGCAAACTTTTTTAATTTTCAATGATTTACTGTCTTTCCCTTTCAAAAAGGTTTTCAATTCTGATCGAAGCAACACTGTGTTTTAGCTGTAGAAAAATAAAAACTTTATCTTACAATAAAAATGTACTCTGTTAGATTAGCCTCATCAATAGTTTTTGGAAATCCACTTAAAACACAAAAAAACGCAAAAATTGTATAAAATGCTGCAAATTATTTTCTGTTTTCCTCGTTTATTTTATTTTTGAGCACCCAGGAAACCAATTCATCACCTTCAATCCTGACTACTGTTTATTTTCCCGACATTTCAGTAAAATTTGCCTTAGAACAGGATGGAAACACAGCTGGTGCCGCAGCGTTAAAACGTTAACTCAAACTGTTTCCAGACTTTTACGTGTGAACGCGGGGTGGGGGTGGGGGTGGGGGGGTTATAAAGGCCATCTAGGTTGCATAGAGAGACTAAAAGCTAAAGCTGCTATCGTGCTTGATAGATTCTGCATGAATAAAGCACAACAGGAAGTGGAATCACAGAGGAAGAGAGGAGGGGAAAGGCAACAATGAGAGAATAAGTTACAGTAGATTATTGCCCCTGTTATCTTACAATTAGACTGATGGAGGGGAGAAGATACAGTCCCCCCTTTAAATCTCAGTCTGTTTACATTTTACATTAAAATAATACTGATTTAAAATGAGTTAAAAAACACTTCTTTCATTCCACATCTACAAGTTAAATAAGTTAAAGGAAAAAGGAGAATGAGATCTAATGAGGAGGGATTGCTATCCTAATCACAGCGACCGTTCATAACTATTATTATTTGTGTTATTTTAGTAAAACATCCAAATGTTCTGGCTCCAGTTGCGTTCAAAGTGAACCCAAAATGTGATCAAATACTCCCTCTCGTTTGGATTCAGTCAGTTACAGTGGATTTCAATGGAGACAAGTGTCCGATTCCACAGAAACTCAGAAAGCGTCTCTCACTTTCCCGCAGTTAATCCATAATCCAACACTCTGAAATACCATTAAATACACTTATAATCTTCGTCAAGCGTGCGTGTCTGGAATAAGGACCTTTAAATAACAACTTTACTGGGAGGGTTATTTTTATTATCCATACATTTCCCCGATACTGTAAATCTCTTGGTCTCTTAAAATTCAGAAAATTAAAAAAAATGATAAGATATTTAGTTTAAGATGTAAAAAAAATATTTTTAACATATTTTTCATCATCTCACGAGTATCTTAACCAACCTGCGAGTCTCCTGGAGCTCACACGAAATGCATTACTTCAAATAAGTGTATTTAGTGATATTATAGCAACTATGTTAGTATGTTTGGAACATAGTGAGCACATAGACTACAGTGAAATAGTGGAAAGACCAACACGCGGGTCGCTCTCAAATGTGCTTGCTATGATCCTTTCTCCTGTCCATATTGGTCAATGAAAAATCCTTTACTTTTGCGAATTTATTGGATTAATTTAGGACAAAATCCACAGTCGCGTTCTCTATGAAAGTATATTTTAATTTAATTTTAAAGCTAATATGAATCAGACAAATCAGGTGGATATGATCTAAAGTTCCAGACTTTTTTGATCAAAGTTTTTACTTTTTTTGGTTCCCAGCATAGTTTGTCCTGAAGAGGAAATGTTGTACAGACTGTAACTTTGGAAAATATCAACTTGATTTGACTGAGGCTGCTGAATCCTCATATTAACTTGCATTGAAATCTACACTCAGCGGCCACTTTATTAGGTTCACCTAGTGCTTAATAAAGTGTCAGTGTGGTCTTCTGCTGCTGTTCCCTATCAGCTAGAAAGTCAGTGGTGTTGTGTGTTCACAGATGCTCTCCTGCATTCCTCTGTTGTAACCAGTGGATATTTGAGTTCCTGTTGCATTTGCTCCCACAGAACAGCCGCTCACTGGCTCTTTTCTCTTCTTCAGACCATTCTCTGTAAACCCTAGAGATGGTTGTGTGTGAAAATCCCAGTGGATCAGCAGTTTCTGAAACACTCAGATCAGCCCGTCTGGCACCAACAACCCCGCCACGTTCAAAGTCACTTCAATCACCTATCTTCCCCGTTCTGATGCTTGCTTTGAACTGCAGCAGATCGTCTTGACCATGTCTACATGCCTAAATGCATTGAGTTGCTGCCATGTGATTGGCTGATAAGAAACTTGCGTTAACGAGCAGTTAGACAGGTGCACCTAATAAAGTGGCCCATGAGTGTATATGGAAAAGCCGTTTTTAACTGCCAGTATGGACAGGAGGGGTTATTACAGCAAGCAAATTGTGTAATTGCTATTATGAGCACATGATTATCATTTTAAGACATATTTGAAAAAATATGTGCACTTATCAATTCACCCTTTAATATTTGATTCCACTGTAACAGACATGAATCCAAACTGACGACAGCTGCTGTTCTCCACAAAGAAGGAAAGCACATTTCTTTTTACAGCCACCATTCAAGGCAACCGTGTGTCGAAAGGTTCATACTGAAATAGTTTTGGTATCAGTCACTTGAACAAGAGTTGGGCTGCAAATAAGGATTATTTTCATTAGATTAGTCTGTTTTTTTCTTAAGTAAACATAAAGTCTGTAAACAAAGACAAAAAACCTGATCGCATAATCATCTTATTTGGTTTGAACAACAGTCAAAAACAGATAATCTTCACATCTGTATGACTGGAACCACAGAATGATGTACCTTCTAATCAATTGCTAAAATCGTTAATATATCGATTTTATTATTTATTTATCTATCCATTGACTAATGATTTCATCACTAAACTCGTGCTGGAAGAAGTTTATTAGAATTAAACACCAAACCCAATGTCTCCGGTTTATCAGCTGTGATCTAACTGAGGCGGTGAAGGGATGAAGTGGCAGATGATGACCTTGAAATGTGAAGTTTGACTACGAAATAGAAGTAGTTCAGTCTGTGAAGCCTGGTGCCGCCGGTCTTCAGTTGATGTCCTCCCTGCTCTTTACAGTAAGACAAAGAGAGTTTAACGCAGGTGTGTGTGTGTGCGCGTTAGCAGTTCCACACGTATGAACACAAACCTGATGATCTATCAGAGCTCTGTCACACGATTTGTCCCGTAGAGACACAGCATGAGAAAAAAACAGGCATTTTGTCCATTGTTCTGGCCCCGGCTGCGCCCTAATTGTTACTGCTTCCGTGGGTGTCCGCGTGCCTCAGGTGTCTTGGTACGGCAGGTGAAAGCACCCGGGGCTGTCGTCGTCAGGTGACCAGAAGGACGACGGCCTCTTGTGGTGGAGTTCTCGACGAACGCAGCGAGGACACGGCTGAGCTTTCTGTCGACACTCGGTGTGGAACACGGCACCGCAGCCGTCGCACCTGCAAACACAAAGATCAACACGCGGGTCGCTCGTTAAGCTGTCCGTATGAGAGGACTTTCGGCATGCAACAATTCCACATTACACGCGTTCACTACAGTTTATACATCTTTTTTTCCCAATGCAAAAATTATACTTAAACTAAATAAGAGTAATCTATTAAAATAAAAACTATGGTGCAATGTATTACATTTTCAGTCTGTCACAATTCTCTGTTAATTGGTAAATTTGTGAAGAAAAATATTTAACTACCTTATTGTTTCGCAAACAAAAACGAGCCCAAAACCACCACCACTGAGAATGTTGAAAGATAGATTTAGATACCGTATTTTGTTAACGAAAGCTATGAACAAAAATAGTTGTGATATTTGTTTATTTTCATAAAAATGAAATAAAAGATTACTTTTGAAAACGATACCTATGACAAAATGTGTAACATTTCCATCATCGAATAAAAAACTAAATCATATCGTGAAATATGGACGTAGTAAATTAGGAACGAGTAACCTTACACATAACAGACTGATCCCAGTCACTTCCACACAGTGAGGCGTACGGCCTATTAATGAGGCTACTGTAGGATGTTTACATGCACTTATTGCTAATTTCCTACACCATCAGTGTCTAAGTCAACAAAGACCAGCTCAGTTCCAGTAAGAACAGTAGATATGGCTGTTATCAGTGAACACTTCACACTTCCTTCACAAGTCATAAAACAGCTCAACGAGGAAGGTGTGTTTGCGTGTAACTGATAGTACACACTGGGACTGGGTTCCTTCTAGGAATCAGTCCTGATCGGCTCTTATCCCTCTGCGGTCTGTCACTGTGAGTTTCAGGGATGAGGACGAGGGTCTGGACTGTGTTAGCTGTCCGTGTTTGAATGACGGTCCAACTATCTCACACACACGCACACACACAAACGCACACGCTCCTCATGCCAACCAGTGTGATTAAGCATCTGCAGGGACCCACACATACTACACTTTGACTTTCCACTGATGTACTACACTGACTTTTTTGGACTTTTTTGGGACATAAAATACTATGAATTTTTTTCAACATTTTTACTACACTAACTTTTTGTGACTTTTCTTTCTGACATACAACATTATGACTTTTTGTGACTTTTCTTTCCGACATACAACATTATGACTTTTTGTGACTTTTCTTTCCGACATACAACGTTATAACTTATGACTTTTTATATACATACTAACCTTAGGCTTTTAATACAACATTAATACAATACTATGACTTTTTCAACATACTATACTATGACTTTGTCGACACACAACACTATGACTTTTTTTCAACATTATTACTACACTAACTTTTTGTGACTTTTTTTCCGACATACAATATTATGACTTTTTGTGACTTTTTTGACATACTAGACTTTGACTTTTTGTCAACACACGACACTGACTTTTTGTGACTTTTTTTGACCAACTACACCATGACTTTTTTAGGGACACACAATACTATGATTTTTTTTCGACATACTATACTATGACTTTTTGTGACTTTTTTTCAATCAACTCTATTATGACTTTTTGTAGACATACGATATTTTGAATTTTTTTGTGACTTTTTGACCAACTATACTATGCCTTTTTGTCTACATACTAACCTTTGACTTTTTTCA
The DNA here is from genome assembly GCF_963691815.1 of Echiichthys vipera. Taxonomy (NCBI): domain Eukaryota; kingdom Metazoa; phylum Chordata; class Actinopteri; order Perciformes; family Trachinidae; genus Echiichthys; species Echiichthys vipera. The sequence goes on along the minus strand of NC_139835.1, from coordinate 25,057,971 downwards.
AACATACAATATCAGGACTTTTTGTGACCCACTATACTATGACTTTTTGTCAACATGCAATATTTTGACTTTTTGTGACTTTTATCGGCATACTATACTTTTACCTTTTTTGGGACATACAAGACTGACTTTGTCGACATACCACACAATGACTTTTTTCAACATACTTAAAAGAGTCATAATATAGTATGTTGAAAAAAGACGTAAAAAGTCATAGTATAGTAGGTTGACAAAAAGTCATGGTATTGTAGGTCCCCAAAAATTTTGCAAATAGTCAATTCAAAGATTCAGAAAACAATCAGTATTTCATGCCATAAAAATATTGCAGTATTCCATAAAATAGTTTGTCAAAATGATTTAAATGTTGCATCTGCAAGGCTAGATACCACAAGAGGAATAAAATGCCTGATGCCTGTTCTCTATCATTTAGATGAACTGATTCACCAGCCTTGAAACAGCCCTGTGATGAAGTCCGTAAGGGCCAACATGTCTTCACTCACTGGATCTCAAACGTAAATTGGTCCTCACAAAGATAGAAGAACATGAGCAAACATTCAGGTACCAAGCATGTACAAACACATACTCAACCCGAGGGCCTAGAACACGAGTAAATCTAGCTACAAGCTCAGGCAGTGACATTTCTACACTTGATGTCCTCTCTCCCCTGTGAGTTTCCCTGTGGCTCTGTGCTGCTGGGTTATTATTACAGACTTCATTCAGCATGTCAGTCTCAAGAGAATTATTAAAAAAAGTACATTGTGCTTTTGTTTTCATACAGGTGCTTTGCCTTGAGGTACACTCTCAGAAAACGAAACAGCTCTTGATACAACTCATCCCCCTCTGAAGAACCTCTCCACAAGCTTCTGCGGAACAGGATGTCTCAATGTAGACAGAACATGATTTTAGAGAGACGCGAGCTGACACAGATTCAACCTAGGAGTAGTATCTGACTCCACTTCATGCGAACGTACAGTCATGAGAGGAAAAAGATAAAAACTGGAAGAAAATTAAAAAAAAGATCCAGAGTTCCTGTTATGTTTGAAGTCCAAGCTATCACTCAAACACGCTACATTGCTAGCTACAGCTAATACTTTGGTACTTTGGCTCATTCAAGGTCAGATTTGCAAAGAATAAAGTGGCAAAAATTAGCTTCAAGTTTATTCTCAAACTTCATACTACTGCCACACTCATACTATACTTAGTGCTACTGCACATATTCTACTATTTATTGACTGACCTGCTTACATTTAGACCTGGTTCATTCATCACAGTATATATATTTATGTGCAAGCCTGTCCATTACACCCACTCTGCCAATTTAGCAAGATTTATATTGTATCTGCAAGGCTAGATACCACAAGAGGAATAAACCATAGTAACCAGACACCATTCTACAGCCAGCTGGGTTAGTTTCATATCATCTACAAGTAGAGTATGTAGCGTTAGTAAACTTACTGATTTTATTTGTATTTGATTTTAGAAGGTGAGATAATAGTCTGGAAACAATACATTTTACTCTCTTGTACTACTCTCTATAATACTCCCTTTTCCATACTTATCAGGATCTGGTAATTACTCAAATCAAAAGACGTACTTTTCCATACTGCGTGGGAACGCTGTGAATAAAGTCATAGTTTAGTGTGTCGAAAAAGTCATAATATAATAAGTCAAAATGCGTAAATCAGTCATAGGAGAGCCTGTCTAAAGCAGACAAGGCATAATTTCTTGAAAAATGTCAGGAAAGGACAATGAAATATAAGCCCAAAAAAAAGTTTATTATATGTCTAAAAAGTTAAACTATAATATGTCCAATAATGCTTAAATCTGTCATAGGAGAGAGCCTGTCTAAAGCAGACATAATGTTTTAGTAGTAAAAGGGTAAAATTTGACATGTAAAAAGGTACGGTGTAATTTGCTTACACCTCTTCAGTCAAGATTTTTTGTTTCCTTTTAATTTAATGCCTTATAATTATACATTTTATGTGCATACTTTTTGGGAAATTGTTAATAAGGACTGACATAAATTACTACTATGACTACAACCTGTTCTCATTTCATCTATGAATTTACTAGATTAATGCACAAACTGTTTACATCACAGTTTATACGTTTGATTATTACTGTGCACCTGTTTAACACATCATTATATTTTATTCATGTATTTTTGCTGCTGCATTTTTAGTCTTGGCTTCTAATCGGACTTTATTTATGTGGGTTTTTTTGTTTTTTTTTAACATATTTGATGGGAGAGATCCTGAACTCTAAGAATTTCATTGCCAACGACTGTTTCACTTTTATGTGAATGTGACCAAGAGCGTGACCTCCATTTATCTCGATTGGCGTCAAATCAAGTCTTGTGCCAAACGGTGGTGAATGTGTTTGTGCTTGTTCTGCTTCGTGATGTTTATTTGACAACCTGACAAAGAACACTGCTCAGTTAAACTCAATTTACTGGGATATCTGAATCAAGTCTCTTCAGATCAAAATATGAATCAATCATACATCTATAACCGGCTACCAGCCCAGATTTCTTTGGTCCAGTAAATGTTCAAATGTATAGAAAGGTTATCGAAGGATCTTTACCTCTTGGTGGCGCTCTCCTGGAAGGGGTAGATGACCTGTCCGTTGTGACAGAGCTCACAGATGAAGCCTTTCTCTCGACACAAACTGCAGCTGAAAACGTGGGAGCTGGCAAACTTGATCACCTTGGACAGGAAGGGAGCCAGTTTTCCATCAATCACCTGTAGGGTGAGAGGAGAGGAGGAGGAGATGAAAGGAAAATGGTCAACAGCAATAAACAACAATTTTTCCGACACTGGCTCTCTGCTAAAACTCCACATGGCAAAGACCCTTCCTTTAAAGGGGGTTTTACTCCTTTTTGGTCAGACTTTCTGAACTCTGAAGTTATCATAGTAGCAAAAGTACTGTCCTCCATCTTTAGTGTAAACAGTAGAATTAAATATGGTAAATGGTAAATGGACTTGCCTTTCTAGTCTTCTGACTACTCAAGATGCTTTCACAGTCTTTGTCACATTCACCCATTCACACAGACATTCACACTGATGGCAGTGGACATCTACAGACCATCTAATGTAACCATTCACACAACATTTACACACCCATGCACAGCACAGGGAGCAATTTGGGGTTCAGTGTCTTGCCCAAGGACACTTCGACATGTGGACCGTGGGAGGTGGGGATCGAACCGCCAATCTCTCCAATGGAGGATGACACACTCTACCACTGAGCCACAGTCGCCCTCAGCAAAGAAACTGAACTTATCCTGAAACTGTAGAACTCTTGCAGAGAAAATTACATTTTATAAGATAAAATAATTTGACGTTCCTCGTCTCTCTACTAGAGAGGAGGAATCATCTTTGGCTTGGAGGGAAGACTGGAGACGGGAAGAGAGGAAACTGAAGGAAGGAGAAAAACAGTAAATGAGCCTTTGAATGCAACGCTTGGCAAGTTCCTTTAAGAACGGAGGTGGGGGTTTTGGTGGCGGGGGGGCTGGAGTTGTATTGTAGTGAATAGACAGTGGATGACTCACAGAGAAACAACAATTAGTGAAAAGGAAAGCTGTGCAGAATCTTACAGAAATGAAAACTCCATATGGTCACAAAGCTCTAGTCGTATGATGTTAATAATGCAGACGGTGTGCATGTGAGGCCGAACGTAACAGAGAAAAATAAAGTAAGAGAAAGAGTGGTGGAGATACAAAATACAAGAGAGAGAGCGAGAGCCTGTATTCACATACAAGTGGTTCCACCTGGCAGAGCTCCGGACCTCCCAATTATAACCTCCTTCATGCTGTTTGTTACACGACGAGGACGGGAGGAGAAGAGGAGGACAGGGAGAGGAGGAAGGAACCACACACAGAGGACACAGAGGTATACTGATCCTGTTGATAGTAAATCATACACTGCAATGAAGGGCCAACTGAGAGTTTACGGTAACAACCCACACTGTGCTCTTACGTACAATCTATCATATTAAATTCACTCTCAGACCAACATGAGGCTGATGTTTCAGACCAATATCTCACTAAAAACAGGATCTAATCCAGCCCGTCTCTGACAGAACTTGTTGGACCCGGTATTTACAGAAAAAACAGATTAGGGCTGAAAACATGGATTAATCATTTTATGTTGTTTGCAAGAGTCCAAACATGACAAATGCATTCTGATAAGGCCCAGAGATGCACAGCAACCACAATAATAACAGTAACAACCTCGATAATAATTATAGAAGAAGAATTCCTTTATTAATCCCGCAACGGGAAATTCAATGTTTTTACTCTATTATTATTATTCATGTCACACACACACAGGCCCGAAATACACACACATGCACAAACAGGACCTATATTCATGCAACTAATGGAGAGATGTTAGAGCGAGGGGGCTGCCAGTGACCGGCGCCCCGAGCAGTTGGGGGTTCGGTGCCTTGCTCAACAGCACCTCGGCAGTGCCCAGGAGATGAACTGGCACCTCTCCAGCCACAAGTCCAAACTCAATTCATGGTCCACACAGGGACTCGAACCGGCGAGTTCCCAGCCAAGTCACCTATGGACTGAGCTACTGCCGCCTATATATTAGAAATATGTAATAATAATAAAATATGAGTCAATCTAATCATTATAACAGCAGTCGATATACTAGATTGATATGAAAAGTAGCAATAATAATAATACAAATAATAGAAATATGACTTATTATATGCGTATGGTGTAATGACGTCATTGACAGCTGTTTCGGTTGGAAATGCAATCGTCCAATCAGAGTGCTTTGTCTTTGTCTTCTTCCTTCATAGCTAAATATCAACATGGTTACATCCGTGAAAAAAGGTTTAAAAAACGGTTACAAGAGGAGAGAAAAGCATGGAGAACACTGACACATGCTCCTAGAAGAAGCCTGGGAACTCTCTTTGACTAAATAAAATATTGACTTAAATAAAAATATTGGTAAAGATAAAAAGAAATACAAAAATATACTTCAAACCTAAGCATCATTAATGAAAAATAACATTGTTAAGGTTCAAAGGAGACTAGAGTTTGTGTAGTAAACCTGAAAAAAGGGCATCATTCGCTGATTTCTTCTTCTTCTGTTTGAGAAGGTGTATACAAAATTTGAAACATACCATTAGTGGAAGATTAATCATGTTTACATCAATCATTTCAATACTTTTGGCAACAGTATTAGCATAATTCATAGATTGTTAGCTATAGTTCGAGCAGTACAAATCACCGATGTTTTCAGGAGTTGCATTTAAAACTCTTTTGCTCTGAAATAAATAATCTTACACAGTTCAGTTTGTACTGTTAAGCTTTTCCAGGGGATGTGGTCATCCATACAGTATACACTGTTTTCTAAATGTGATAGGGCTGAACAATCAAGAGCATTTGCTGCTTTTTTTGGTCTTATGTGACAGTGACCTGAATATCTTTGGACTGTTTGTTTCAGTTTAAACGAGCAATTAGAAGACGTCACCTTGGGATTTGGGATTAACATCTTTTGGTCATTTTATGAACCAAACAATGAATTAATAAACGGAGAAAGTAATTGACGAATGAATTAATAATGTACATGGTTGCACACGCAGATTGATGCAGAATGGGTAGACTGTATTATTAATCTTTGCAAACAGGTCAAGGTTTGATAAAAAAAAAAAAAGGAAAAAAGCATGTTTTATTATGTAGGAAATGCTTCAAACATATTAGGCCTAAGTGTGCCTGTAATCTACGTTTCTTCTGTATGTGAGAACAAGCTCCGTCCCGTACAGATGATAAATGTTTCCAGGCAGACAGACAGGTACAGAGGGTGACACACAGATATATATGTCCCCCCACACTAAACCTAAGCAGCCCCGCTCAGTCCAGTCCAGCCCGGTCCACATGACAAATGGCTCTCCTGATGGAGGCTGACAGGCTCGGTAATTAAGGCCCTGTATAATTGGACTGGGCAGAATCAAACGACTGGCAGCACAGCTCTGGTGGCTGACTGGTACTCTGGAGGGACGGTGGGAAAGAAGGAGGGCGGCACAGAAAGATGGATGGATGGAGAGTGACAGAAGTAAATGGACAGGTGAAAATAGGGATTTATATAATAATATAAAGACAAAATAACTTCCTCTATGTGTATATATGTGTATATATGTGTATAGTTACTCAAAAAAGACATTTACAAGCAATATAAATTCACAAATATGCTTCAAATTCAAATATATGTGCTGTTCCTGTTTGCTATAAATATCCAGTGACCATTTGATTTGCTGCACCAAAGTAACACTGGCCAGCACTGGGACAATCTTTTCAAACAAGAGCCGACATTGACCCATTTAATTTGCTCACTCGTCCACTTCCAATAAGGACAAGAGTGAAGGCAAATATTGATGGCTGCCCTGCGTGTCTGGGCCGACCAGCAGCCAGTCTGCTGGCAGACCTCTCAGGGCTCTGATGGGCCATCGGGGTCGGCTGGCTCAGACTAACTTCCGTCACTCAAACAGACAGAACTTGTTGATGCAGCTTCGGAAAAATGATCGGAGCCCTTATGAGTGTAAATTTGAGGGGTTCTGAGATGATTAACGGGAAAGAAAAGAATAATAAAATATGAGATATATTAAGATATTACCGTCAGACTATAGTTTCTCTAAGATGGATAGTTTTATCTCTTTAGGTATGTAAAACTATTCAAATGAAATAATCTGACAAAGTAAAATAAGTATTTGATGAGGGGTTACAAGCAGGAGGAAGATTCACAGTCCTAAGAACTGCCCCAAACAGAGGAGAGGAAGTGGCAATGAGCAAACATAAAGCAGCAAATTAACAAAATAAATAAAACTAACAATTACAGAAAGCAGAAATAAATAACCATAAACGCTCTGCAGATCATCCAAGCAAAGAGCAACAGGATGGAGTGAAAAACTGGATTTTTATTCCCTCGTGTGTGAAAACTGTGTCTCTCAAAATGAGCCCTACATCCGTCATCGGTCTACATTTGCCTAATCTTTGCGGTTCTCCGGATGCGGTAGAAACGCATGCGCCAAAGGGAGTTTAGTTCCTGATGTTCTGGTGCTGTGGTTCCTGGAAGTGAAGTTGAAAAGGGCTCTCTGAAATTTCTGATTTATGTATAAACCAAGACTTACAATAGTTGTCAGTGTCAGCCTGAGCTGCTAACCAGAGCAATGAGTAGTGCATCAATGTGAACGTCTACATAGTGCAATGTTATTAGAGGAAAAATAATGAAAATTTCAACCACATATATTAATATTTCAATTTTAAAAACATGTGCAAAACTGCAGCATCTGTTTATCAGTAACAGGAATAAAGAAAACATTGTGGAATATGTGAAGAGTGCAATATTCAAAGATCCATATTCCCTGTATGACTCTAGAACAGACTACAGGACATACCCTCCTTTATCCTCTTTCCCTCCAAACACCCCCATGCACACACTTCACCTCCTCTCCCTCCATCCTCTTAAACTCCTCCCCCTCCAGTTCAACCTCTTTTTCTGCTCCATGCAGAGTCTTTGTGCTCCAAAACCTCTTAATCCCCTAAAACTGCTGTTTAACAGCCGTTCGCCTGCCCTCTTTCTCTCTCCCTCTCACACACACACACACACACACACACACACACAAACGCATGCACGCACGCGCAGAGACTACTGCAGCTTCATTGAGGAACTAGAAAGCCAGCTGGGATTACATGGCTTGGAAGACCAGCTCTGTTTGGATAACACCCTCTCCTCTCTCTGTCTCACACACACACACACACAAACACACACACACATACACGCACACACGCACACACACACACACACACAACACTTTCTGATTCAAAGTTAAAAAACAAAGAGTACTCCAAAATCTGGATGTTGTGTCTGCTAATAAAGGGAGTGGATGAAAGCAGCTAAATTCAATTCAATTGTAATTGTTTTGTTAAACATGATAATGTTTCAGTGCTGGGAGGACTGGACTTATGGGGAGTCAAGTCCAGGGGAAAACTGCACTGATTTATATTCAGTTTTTCAGTTGTTAGATAGAGTTTTGTGCACAAAAAGTTCAAATGACTCTTCAATGGTGACACCTACTCCGCTGTATAGAGGTTACTTCAAAGACTTATACTGTCTTTTGATGGAGAAGTAGATCTGATGACTCATTATTCCACCACTGCGGCGCAAAAATAAACTATACCAAAATAATGAAACCATGTACAACTCAGTTGATGTTGGTAAAAAACATGTGAAACACAACATGAATACTTTTAAGAACTTAAACCTACAATGGTTGCATTTAAACCAATAATATGAACAGACTTTTCAGATCAAGCTTCTTAAGTCAAAATTACTCTTAAGTTGATCACTGAACGTGTCTGGAGTAGTTGTAAAATAGCCAACTAATGCATCACAATATGCCTCAATATAGTCTTGTAAATATGAAATATGGAGCGTTTATCTGTCATTTATGATCAGTGTCATTGTTTGGTATTTCTGTATCCATGTAGCTGTAATTGAAACATTTTTGGGGGTGAACTGAAGCCGGATTGATGGTTGATGCAAAGGGTTAACAGGAGTCCTACTGTAGATATCTACGGCGAAGGTGTTGATTTATACTTCAGCGTCAGATTTCTCAAATTGATCGCACCTTCGCAGCACTATACGGTTGTATCATGTTCTAATCATATTCTGTGTTCACACTCTTTATGATATGAGCGACAGTGGGAAGGTCCGCATGGTGTAATTTCTGAACGTAAGACTGTTGGGTGCAGTCGCCGTATTGTTGTTTCGTCTACTGTGGTAGTGAGCAGGAGGTAGAAGTGAACAGAAGGTTTTTGAGTGGAGATGGTTCTTTAGATGTGTGAGAAAAAATAACCGAGCTTTTTCTCAACTTCCTTCATGTCCCAATAATCTCAACCGGCATCAGAAACGTGATGGAGGAGAAAACAGAAGCAGCCCAATCGGATCAGTTGCAGCTACACACACGGCCTCTACAGGTGAGGTGTGCAGTGTTAAAATGTGCGGAAAATGTACTGATAACCACAAGTTTTCCATTGAAAACAACAAATAAAGTTAGCAGTATTATGAACTTTTAGTTTGGGTAAATATTAAAATTATAACAGCATTTCACAGCGATCATCTTTCTGCATGTTCTGCAAAAAACTGCAAAATCTCTGGAGTGTCGGCGTGTCAATACAGTAATCAAATACATTTTTTATGATAGTTACATTTAAAAAAAATGTTTTACCGCAATTTATCATTAAACTGGTAGTCATTTCATCCCTAGCTCCTTTATCTTTAAACCTAATCATTTTACGCTGCTGCTGTCTCTATTGTTTTTTGCTAAGTCCTATTACTACATGATGATTGTTTCCATGTTGCCCTATTTGACCTGATCAAAATAACTTCCACATTGTGCATTTGAGGGTAGAAGCTCCACCTAAACTCAAAGCCAAGAACTGCAAATCTTTCTGAGAACTTTTAGCGTTTACTGAAGAGGCCTCTGTGCCTTTGGACAAATGTGAGTGGAGAGGCATGCCTGGCATAGAGGGAATGCCAGACTATCACACACAACACACAACACACACACACACACACACACTTCCCTACTACTTTAGTCCTCACACAAAACCCTAGAAACAATCCTTAAAACCAGCAGAGGAAAAGGGCAGAGTGTCCTTAGACAAACACATATGTTTTCTCCAAATGAACTGGCTCCTAATGGGGGATATGGGTGGAGGCTATTTGTCAGGAGGTGAATAGACTTAGTGTGGTCCAGGGTTTAGCCAGGGGAGTTTAGCCTTCACTGACCTCTGAGCTGGAACAAAAAAAGCCACGTTGATTAAGAGCGTCATTTTATTCAGGAGGTGAATCAAAAGAAACAAGCTTGTTAATATGGAAAACCAATTAAGAGGCAGAGTGCTTGAGAAACTCCAAGAGAGTGGAGAGAGAGAGAGAGAGAGAGGGCGGGGGGTAGACGAAGAGGGAGAGAGAAGGGGGAGCAGTGTAGACTCTACTCTATTGTTAAAATTAGTACTAAATCACAAGTTTGGGGTTTATGAGAAAATCACAGAGTTTAGCAGGAATAGAGAGAGTGAAGGGGACACACACACACAAGTAACACACATGTGTGCAGAGCGTGTGTGAGGCCAAGGGGATGTTGGGAAGAATGGAGGGATGTCACGCTTTGTTTTTCTGCCTGTTGATTCTGAATGTAACCAATTAGTGAAGCAGAGAGACACAGAGTGTGGGAGTGGAGGAGGAGGAGGAGGAGGACGAGGAGGAGGGGGCCCAATCTCTTTCACCGTGAGAGTCTGTGGCCGAGCTCCGAGTCAGAGAGGGAGGGTTGAAAAAGAAAAAAAAAATGGGGCAGGGTACAACATAATGAACATAATGACAAACAAAAGAACTTTTCAGTCATTTGTGGTCTGCTTTCCCCTGACCGCCCCAACTCAGTTTGACGATTAGATACTAAACTGCTGAAGTGATGTGTTCCCTGTTTTTAGGACATCTGCTTAAAAAAAAAAGTTAAAATCTTTGCTTTCATATTAAACTCAACACGTTTAAGTCGAGTTGGGTGGTGTAGCTGGTATTAACTGAAGGCACGCTGGTAGAGATATGCCATTCGATAGGAAGATGTGCGGGTTAGATAAGCGATAAAGTCAGAGTTAAAGGGTTTCCACAACTCCAGATATGCATTCTTTCCACCGGCACCATTGTTTTCTTGGATCAGAACACTTGAAAGAGCTAACCCTGCCCTAAATAGGACTATTAGAGGGTATTACCCTCTCTTATCACTGTTATGACATGGATACTTGCCAAAGAAACAAAGGAGAGGCTGTGCCTACTTAAAGGATAAGGGCGGCGTTATTCTATGTTTTCCTTATTGTTAACAAATCCAACCTCCGTGGCGTCCAGCTCTAAACCTATTGGTTCATATTGAAGACTTAAATCTTTAAAAACAGCTCACAAATATGAAGTTTCTTTCTTTTTTTTTAAAGCGTAATAATTGATTAAATATGTTGCACCCGCAACATGACAGACTGGACCGTCTTGTGCGCTCTCCTCTGACTGAGTGCACTGACTGCGCAGCTTCTGATTCATCCAAAATGCACTCCAGCAATCACAGCGCTGCGTGTAAAAGGTGGGAACAGCGAACAAACACAGAAGGAACATGAGGGAGGTATCCCTTTCTAGAGCTAAGGGAAATTATGTTTGATTTAAACACAGCAATAAGTATCAAAAGACATACAATTCAACCCCTGTGTGCGTATGCGTGTGTGTGTGAGTACCTGCTGCAGGTCAGCCATGGAGTACAGGTGAATGTGCTGTAGCAGGTATTCCCTGGGGAAGATCCTGAGCAAAGACACACAAGAAAAAGTTTGAATGCATCATCCTCTGTGAAGCAGGTCCGTGTTTGACCAATCAGTGATCAATCAGAGTGCTAATGTGCTCTAATGGCAGTTAGGCCAATTATAAAAGTCAACATTTTGATTTTGTCAACTGTGATTACAGATAAAAGAAGTCCCGTATGTGTGATAGGTTCAGCATATTTTCTTAAATGGCACAACACATGAGCTTGCAAATTCAGTCAGAACCATTCCCAGCTTGCTTTATTAACAGAAAAAAAGAACAAGGTATAATCTTTAATTGTCATTAGCCATGTTTCTATTCAATTGTCAAGCACACTTGTAAGCAAACCTTTCAAATGACTCGAAAAATAAAATAACCTTGGAATCTACGAGAGAAAAATGCGAGGACCATATCTCATTTTGTGTTTAGTTTTTAAATAATAGGCTTAATCTTGCAAACATGTAAATTACCGAACAATGGTCACTGCATCCTCTTACATTATGTGACAAAACATAGACAGGAGGGCTGTGGGTATGTGTGTGTATTGTGAGACCTCCTCTCAGACCACTAAGTTGGATGGCACCATGTTAAATCCTGTCTAAGCTGTGATGAGTGTCACCAAAACACAAGTATGTGCATGTATTCATGTGTGTGTGTGCGTGTGTGTAATCCAGACACCTCATAGTGATAGGCACCACTGATAAACTATTCTGTTTGGTATGTTACCGATGGTTACCACATCAGCATTCGACACACACACACACACACACACACACACACACACACACACACACACACACACACACACACACACACACACACACACACACACACACACACACACACACACACACACACACACACACACACACACACACACACACACACACACACACACACACACACACACACACACACACACACACACACACACACACACACACACACACACACACACACACACACACACACACACACACACACACACACACACACACACACACACACACACACACACACACACACACACACACACCGGTGCCCAGATGAACACGCCTTTTCAATTGTGTGCCGATCTTGATAAAAGTACTTCAGATCGAACGCATTTTAGGATTAGATTACAAACAGAAGATAAAACAATTTGTGCATATATACAAACACACACGCACACACACACACACACACCGACAAATGACAATATTTGTAGAAGACCTGATAGTATTTAATTCCATATATTTCACTGCGCTCAGTGTATTTCCAGTGTGGCGGACACACCTTCGATTAAAATTCTGTTATCACTCAGAGATTATGATCGTGTACTGAAGGAGGGTCTGATCTGAGTAAGTGTGTGAGCAATCAGATGTAGGATGTCCTACATATGTGTGTGTGTGCCTGTGTGCGTGCGTGTGTGTGTGTGTGTGTGTAGGGGGTGAGTAAACTAAACACATTACAATCTAATGCAAACCAAAACCAGATCTTATCTTTGTCAAACTTATAACGTTCAAGTTGTGTTGACACAGTGTCAGAGAAGTGTTGATACAACTTTGTGGATGCTGTACGTTTGTGATGTGATTCATTATCCCTCATTTACATACATGGGGGTGGATAAAGACACAGTTTTTGAATGTGGTATGGGAAATAACTATAGTTCTACAAAACAAGAGATAAACTACTACATCTGCGACCTGCTCTTACCACTCACCACCACCTCGTACACCTTCACAACCACCTACAGTACAAGCAACTACCTTAAACCTTGTTTCCACCAAACAGTCCAGGTCAGTTCGTTACGCATTAGAACAGTTAGTTTTTGCGTTTCCACTGTTAAAAGTTGTGAATTGTACCAATACAGCCATTTTTTCCCAGTTGCCCCTCTGTTGAGATAGCCCCATGAGAACATCCTGATCTTGCGAGCTCCATTGTATTTTACTTGCCGATCAGTCTGAAAATTTGGAGAAGTTTGCCCAAGCGACCGAACCAATCAGCGTTGGTTTTGAGGCAGATTAAAAAAAAACGAGAAGCGACCGTTCAGTGTAAACAACATGGCGGCTTCCGAGGGTTTGAGATGAACGCAGCTATCGAACAAGCCGCTCGCTAACGCTTTTTTCTCTTGGATCCTTCTGTTGGAATATGGACCGAGCACCTGACATTGTGCCTATATTTGTAAATTTGCGTTACACAAATGGCTAATATCCTTTACTGAAATGTTTTTACTTTCTGAGCTTTGCCTTGACGCTGTTAGTACGTCATACGCTTCGTTGGCCTGGTTTATTTGGCACATATACTGGTGATAGACAGCTGGTTTATCCAATCACCAACCAGTATTTTCAATCCTTCCCAAAAGATCTCCAAACAAGAGTTCCCAGATGGAAATGCCGAGCAAATTAGAATCAATCCATCTGGTGGACTCAGGTTGCTGCTGTCCCCTGACTGGTACAGGAATGAAAAGGTTTTTCAGCTGGTTTCACTTTTCTTATTATAGGGCTGAACAACTTTAAAAGAGTTCAGTTATTTTTTGTAATTAAGAGGCAATAAATAACCAACCAAAACAAACAAAACAACAAAAAAACATCTGTATCGGCACCAGCTACTTAAGTTTACAGTGCAGTACATTTGCGCTGATGAAATTGACGGTTTCTGGCTAGAAATGAGAAGCCTGCTCTTGCTGTTTCATTGGAAACAAAATGCCACCATTATCAGAGTAAACATTATATACCGTGCTAGAGTGTTAGTTATCCAGTGTAAACCAACACTCCTTGTTGTCAAATGATGTGTCATGTGTATGAAGTTCTTATTGTTGTACCTTTGGAAGCAGTTGACAGTTCCCATCCATGTTTCATTACAACAAGGCTTCTGTTATGAAGATATGGACATCAGGACAGCCTCATTTGCCACAAACACATTTACCTGTGAGGTTTGTGTACAGAGATCAACTCACACTTTGACAATAAAATAACAGAAGCCTTTACTCTGCATGTCAAAGATTCCTTTACAGAGATGGAATCCTGCACAGGGCCAAAATACAGTGCTCTCTAACTTACAGCCTTTGGTGCCTCATGTGGTTGTGTTTCCATGGCTTTCTGCATGTATGCAACAGACATCTCTCTTCAGATCCCCCCCGCCGAAGTAGACTGATGACTCGGGGAAGGTTTTAGCGCCACGGCCATCATCAATCTGCAGTGTTTGGAAGTGGCGGGGCACTAGCTAATGGGACAGAAGTAAACACAGAACGAAGTGATGCTGCTCGTCTCTGTGTTGCAACAGGGTACAACTGATGTGTTTTTTTAAGGCTGCTAAAATACCGGCAAAACATTTTAATAATGGGACATTAAAACTCTTCTGAGAAGTATGTGTGAGTGTGTATCTGTAGATTTTCCAAAAACATGAAATAATTCTTCTTTGTGAGCTTCTACTGCTAAATAGTTGACCATGTTGGGTGACGTAGAGAAGGAGTGGAAGGACATATGGCCTGAATCATACTATACATGGATAGATTTGCACACAACACACTTTATTAATGTCTTTTTTGCCATTACCTACCCTTGGGTAGTTGAGCTAATACTAGCATGGCTAGCATCTGACATCTGTAGCCTTTAACGTTTTGTCTTTTGTCTCTAATGCATAGTCTCCCTAACACACTAGTGAAATAATAAAATATGAACTATAAGTTTATCAAAACTACACACAAAGCACAAAGTCATCATACTCTTGTGCATTTGTTTGTTTAGCTCAAATTTAGAAATATATACAATATTTTGGTTTTCCAGTGACTTGCATTTAGTGTAATTAAGGGGTTGGTTTTTACCAAATTGCAGTAACAGATCTCTTTCTTTGAGATCTCTGCTGTCATAATACTATGAAGGTGTTCGTGTAAGTCAAGTCAATTTCATTTATGTAGTTGAATATCGCTCGTGACCTGACCCCGGATAAGCGGATGAAGATGAGATGAGATAGTTGAAAAAGAGCATTCACACACTCAAATTCTTGCCATGATGAAGGTCTCTGTCCAAAAGCTAAATTGAAAGTCCTCTATGGTCTGAGGTACAGCAACTCAGTCTGACACCGCGTGAAAAGCGTTTTTTTTTTCTCTTTAGTCCAATATCACAAATCTGCCTCAGGGGGCTTTACATACATTCTATACAACATATGACACCCTCTGTCCATCTCCACCCTTGTTTCAGATAAGGAAAAAAAACCTTTAATGGGGGAAAAAAATGGAAGAAACCTCAGGATGGGCAGTTACAACCGCGTGCAGTGTCGACATTCACAAATTGCATCTAAAAATGCAACAGACTATATAGTATGAATTAGTTTCCAGTCTCTCTGCTGAGGTGGATGATGCTCCTTCAGAAATAGTCAGAGTCTATTAGTGACCCGGAGCGGGCCAAGGAGCATCCATCAGCTCACAGACAAGGCTTTCAGTGAGGGACCCCACTCAGATAAACAGTCATCCCCCCCTGACCATCACACACGCGAATATATACACACACGCACACATACAGGCAGACATCTTTTATGTATATGCAGCATATATACACACAGGAATGCATGCAGATAAAAGTTATGGCAATACACATGCAGGCACTCAGACGCACACATGTAAACACAGATCATACGCGGAGATGCTGACAGTCTGTGTAATCAATCATTAAAGGAATATAACAGATATTAAAGTGTATCAGTCGCTGTGACTCGATGACACAGGCTGTTAATGCTACACATGATAGCAGGAGCTGAAGTGCATAGATAATTATTTTAATGGTTGGATATCTTCTTGTTTACTGTCGAGGGAGCCTGTGTGCAGATACGCAGTTTTGTTGTGTGTCTTTTTGTGTGAATCAACTCTTTAAATCTAGCAACGACTGGCTGTAAACAAACATTTTCATTATCTTATTTTAGGTAATTATTTTCATTTAAGGAGCACTACTTAAATGCAATTGGTACTGCCACTCAATGACAGTAAAATTATTATCCATGCAGTTGTTGTGTAACTATAATAATGATCTACCATCAACGAAGATAGGCAGAACAGCTCTGGTGCTCAGAAGCTGAGAATGGCTTTTAGGTAGAGGTGACTCAGTGTCACATTACACACAACGGAGTTATTGTAGTTTACTAGTTTCTTTTAGAACTGATTTTAACCTTTGTGCAGGTGAATTAGTATCATCTTTTACATCTCTGTACAAAACAGATTTTGTGCCTTTACTGCTCTCTTTTTTCTTCCCATTCATTTTATTGGACTTATATATTTAAACATCACTATGACTATTTAATTATCTTAATTTCACTCAGTTGCACTGTTCTTTGTTTCAGCTCCCTAAATATTACCCCAATGCATCCGGGTGGGGGTCAGGATCCCCCTGAGGACCTGCAAGATAAATCTGTGAACTACAATACGATGATGGTTTTCAAGTTGACATTTCTTAATTTTAAGGGGTCACAAGCCAGAAGAGGTTGGGAAACGGTGCTCTAAATTAAGAAGCACTCCAACTTAAATACCCCACCACCACAACAGACTTCACCGCCAACCTACCTTCGTCTGAGGTCCTCTGCAACGGTTGCTCGGCAGCTGAACAGGTAGGCCCGCAGTGACTGGAGCTGCTGACGGAGACGCAGCACAGTGCTGAGAGGCTCACAGTGCTCATACAGACAGGGGTTGAGCTGCTGGACGTCAAGCAGGGGCTCCTCGTACACAAACTCCAGGAACTCCTTGGCCTGTTTAGACACCTGGAAAAGCATATCAGAGTCTACATCAGGATCGCTGAACCAGGTACAACAGATAACGTCAGGGATAATACCTGACAATGCATGTTTCGTGATTGTATTGGACGATTGGGAGCTAAGAACCGCACAAAAACGCCGCGCAGCAACCTCTGAGACGACAAACGAGGTGTAACGTATTACTTAGTGACCTCTAGAGGAGCTGGTAGGTGGATTTTCCTGTTTCCAGTCTTAAGTCAGACAACTTAAGCCGGATTTTAGCAGCCATCCAGACTTAATTGCAAGGGCTGTGTTGTTGGTGGCATGTGGTTTCAGGTACCAAGAAATGAAATACAATTCAGCAAGTCCAGTTTGAATAATAGAGCAGCACATTTCAAGGCTAAAACACTGCAGAGCAGTTTAAAGTACACAGAGATACAATTCAACTCAATATTGTAACAAATTTGGTTAAACTTTTTTTGCTGAGGGGGCATCTGCGTGCATGCATGCGTGCGTGCCACCTTGTGCTTGCTGGTGTCCCAGTTGTGCAGCAGGCGTGCTGGGATGAGGAAGGAGTTGTCCTGATGGCAGCTCTGGCAGTAGTACCAGCCACTGTAGTAGCAGACCTTTGCCTTTCCTCTGGAGAGACCGACTGGACGTTGACAACCTGAGGAGAACATAATTGCGTAAGTATGCGTGTGTTTACTTAGCCTATATCTTTATTATAAACACATTATTTCATACTCAAAGTCTCTGTAATAATGAGGAAACCAGTTGAACCCCTTCACAGCGGTGTCAAAAGTGAAATTCAGACAACAATCTTAATGTGGAACAAGTATGTGTTGACTCATTGGACACCAAATGATGGCTTAAATAACTGCTTTGTTTTATGAGCCCTAAGGTGTTGCACAAGTCATCTTTTGTTGTCTCAAGTCTGCTGCAGCCAAGATCAGGGGAACAGAAAAGGTTGTTGAGCAAAAAACCTATGTGTGAGTTTATTGTCCCTCACTAAATACCACACTAATCCAGCCGAGTAAACCTCTAGATAATAGTCCGAGTTTAAAAAGGAACTCTGACCCCAATAAGGAAATATGTAATATCATGACCCATATAAACTGAAGAAACAGGGATATTTTATGTTTTTATTGCACTAATAATAGAATTGTAGAGAAATCCTTAAATGCAGGTGTTTCTTCTAATCATTGGTAAACTTTACACCCTGTTTTATAGTTGTGATAAAAAAAAGATGCACATCGTAGAAAGAAAATAATAAATCACCAGATGATGGATTGAACCTGAGCTAAAATCAAAACAGTAAGTTCATTCACAACAGGTGACTGAGTGACACGTAAACATCAAAAATGTGTTTCTTCAGGAACAGCAGTGTTTGTTGTGGATTACAGTTTAATCATCTGAGTTGCTTTCAACTTTGACCATAATGCAACATGACAAGCAGCAAACTGTTTATAAAGGCGCTGCCATAGAAAGAATTTGCGAAGAACTGATTGCAGCAGATAGCACCATGAATTGCACATCATTCGCAAATGCCTTGAGACCTGTCTGTCTCAAGGTCCAATTCACAAGAGATATTGCACAAAAACACCTCAACCAGTCCACTCTTTCCACTCTTGTCCATTCTTCTCCACTGTTTTTGCTCATTCAATAACCTGCCCTTTCTGATTTTTGCACATAATTATACTACTACTACTCTACCTCATTACCTGTCTAATTATTATTAACATTTAGGTAGTTTGGTGAGTATATTCATAGTCTATTATAGTCAATTCTTATATTGTTTATTCAGTATCTTATATTTGTATCCCCAAGGAAATTTAAGTCAAAAGCAACTGGACTTGGTTGTTTGTAAGGAAAGACGTTTCACCTCTTATCCAAGAGGCTTCATCAGTTCATTTAAGCACCCGTTTGATTGCAATTATCCATATGGCAAAGTAAAAATGTTGCCTTTGCACCAAGAACACAGTTGACGGAACACTGGCAGAGGGAAAAAGAAAGTGTTATTTTCAGATCCTGACCAATGAGGTGCAGAGGCGTTTCTCATAACTTTAGGCAAATAATTTAAACGCAACAGAGAGAAAAACATTCACTGTAACTGCATGTGGATTTTAGCACTGATCTTTGTGACTGTTTTGCAAAAAGGCTTATTTGCTAAGATTTTTTTTCGCTGAATGTATGCATATTACCCAATTACCTTAAATATGAGCAAATAGCACAGGAGCGCAGTAGGGGTGCATACCCTTTGTGGGTCCGTTGAGAATTACACAGTTTCTTTTTGACTTATTAGTGCAGGTTTTAATTTGTACTATTTCTGTATATCTGGTATAAATGAATGAATGAATGAATGAATGGTATAAATTATCTTTATATGTCAAGTCACTATCGACAAAACTAAATGTGACGTTTATGAGATGATGAAGTAACAGACGATGTTACCGATTATGAGCAATTTCATGATGATGTGTTATTTACTGGAGATGCAGGAAATACCAACAACATAACTTTTGTTTTTTTGGGGGGTAAGCTCAACTAATATTAATGTGCATCCTTCAGTATGTCCAAAACTGTGAACGATATTTTACAGATTCTTTTTCATCTTCGTGTTTAGGGCATCTTCTACTATTAATATCCATGTTTCTCAAATCTACCAGCCAAATGCCATTGAAGTAATCCCTTAGATAACAGAGTCTTGAGTCACAACACAGCAGACTTCAATAAAAAAGTGTTTTGTAGACCTAAAAAACCAACAGATCCTCAGCTCTATTCAGAGTGGTGTCTGCCCCACTGTCTGCTTTGTCTTCTCAACTCTTTAAAGTTCATTCTTCACCCAAACCTGGTCTCTGATCTTACGCACACACAGACACGCACACGCACACGCGCGCACACACACACACACACACACACACACACACACACACACACACACACACACACACACACACACACACACACACACACACACACACACACACACACACACACACACACACACACACACACACACACACACACACACACACACACACACACACACACACACACACACACACACACACACACACACACACACACACACACACACACACACACACACACACACACACACACACACACACACACACACACACACACACACACAGCTAAGCGTAACAGTACTGCGACAGGTGTCCCATATCCAACGCAATCTCAGAGGACACGGGGCCTGGAGGACCACAGCGAGCAAAGAGAAGTAGAGAAGAAAAGAAACGGAAGATTGTTATCTAGGCTTTGGAAGACAGAGGCATGGAAAGCTACGGAAAAGAAGAACGGCAGAGGAAGAGAGACGTGTGTCAGCCTGTTTGTCAGTGGTGCTTCAAAACAAGAAACAACACAGACTGACAAAGGAGAAACGAAACGAGTAAAAGGCTATCGAGAGATGAGAGGAAAGAAGGAATAACATGGAAGAGAAAAGAGTGAGATCAAACGAGGACAGACGAAGGCAGACAAAGAGAAGTTAGGTCAACTACTTTTCCTTCAAAGATAGCATCGGATGTCTGCATGAGTCAGATGAGCATCTGAAGAAAAAGACAGACAATAGTCCAATCAGCACTGAGAGCTGGCTTTCTGCTTTATCCGCTTTAAAAATAGAGACTTGTGTTGGAGCATCAGTCAAACATAACACACTGACCTGTTGATTTTCAGTAAATATTAGATAAATTGATTAATCCTTTTTGGTTACCAATAGGTGAACCAGTTATATCGATATATCAGCTTAATTTTTTAACAAATACATTGGTACTGTTTTTAACACCCGATGAAACCGAATATTCATAAGCCGGTGCTAGGTTCATGCTCGCTGTGCAAGCGGAAAGTGTGCAAGCACAAAGGCTCCAAAAGATGCGACGGTGCTTGGCTGTGCACCTCTGAATTTTTGTGACTAAGTGCACATTACGCTTTTCATTTCAACATTGACGTCTGGGAAGACTGTCTGTACCTGTACTGTACAAATATCTGGACAATTCTTCAGGTAGACAACAAAGGGCGGACAAAAAGCCTTAAATTCACGGATGGAGATAAACGCCACACTGGGAAAAGAAGAGAGGAGGGTATGGAAATACATGAGAGATCACTTTGTCAAAGCTATGATGATAAGGATGACTGTCCAGCTCTTTACACAATGGACAAGAGGCGGACAGTCATTTCCACTTGGAGATAAGTGACAGTAACGTTAATACACAAATGCAATGTTTGCCCCTCCCAAAAGTTACTGCAACAAACAAAAACATAAGCGCCTCTGTGGATGCTCGTGGCTTGTGCGGAATCTGCGGAGGCACACGCCACAGCGTCTCACGCAAGTCTAAACAAAGCTTTATCTCGATTTGGTTAGTTATGCTACTGTATGGGCCCCTTCTGGGTTGTCTGAAGATTTTTGAAGGGCAGCATGAGTTGGGTTTCCTTCTGTGAGAGAGAATGTGGCTGAGCTGCACAAACTGCATTTATAGCCGTCCGACATTTGAGCACAGTGTGAATCCGACCACCACCAGATGTGGTCTGGCTAACTTCTGATCGCAATACTTTCTGACATTTTCAGTGTATCCTTTAAACCCTTTAAGAGCCGTGTGCCGAACATGGCAGTCACCTATAAATCATCCATTTTCATCACTTTCCAAAGTTTAAACAATGGATTTTTGTTTTTTAACTTTGGGTGAAATTATTGCTTTTGGATGAAAAAGAAAACAACCAAGTCTTATCTCATTGCAGGACCCATGATCGAATACATAAAGTGTGACTCTGTAGGCTAATTATAACAGTGAGCTCATGTCGTTGTTAGGGTGGATGCTCTTTAAAGGAAACCACAGTCCACTGGTTGGGAGCCAGCAGGCAGAGGAGATGGTCAACAGTCAGAGAAACACTGTGTCACTTCGAGGAAAGAGCTGACCACCGGGCTGGCTTTTTGGCCAGCTGTGGACTCCATTTTGGTCTGCTGCTGTTGGGACCAGAGGAACAAAGACACATACGTATGTAGCCTGAAGACATTTGCAAACTAAATAACAACCTTAAACCTTAACCTCAAATTCTATATCATGAGACAAGAAGAGAACACACCCACACATACCCACACACGGAGATACTGTAAATGTACTTCTACCAAAGCTATAGTCTATAATGAACTCTTTACAGTAGAAAAAAAAAGCAGTAAAACCTCAAGAGATATGTGGTACTATAGAAGAAGATAAAATAACACCATGAATAGAAATCCAGTGCTGACCGAAACCTCAACAAGCAGTAAAACAACCTCAAACCAGAGAACCCTATGCAGAGAGAACATTTAAAGTCCGGCTCCAGACATGTTTTAAAGTAGGTTAAAAAAAATACTCTGCTATGATTAATATTTTGTTTAACATGGTTTCCCCCACAAGAACAGTGAAGAAAAACTCTGAAAAGTGGCTGGAAGCACATCTACTCTTTCTTCCTCATTGAGAAATTGTGGATGTGGTCTGGCAGCTCGTGGTCTGCAGCAGTAGTTCCAGCATCTGGTCTATTTTCTTGGTAAGAGGAAACGTGGGGGAGCCTAAGCCGGGTATATAAGAGTAGGAAGCCATGTTAACCAACTGGGCTGTTCAGACAGGATGCTCCGCTCAGCTGGAGGTCTTGCTTACGATTGTTTCGGCGTGTCTATTTCCTCCGTTAGAGGCAACATCTGAGAGATTGAGCCATTCATGTTTGAGGAGTCTGTTGTGCACCAAAATCGACGAAGAGCAGAGGTATCAGACAGGTGAGTGTAGTCAGTGCCCATTTATCTGTTTATGCTGTCTGTTAGCTAGTTAGCTTGTAACTATCACGTCTCAGTCATCTTTTTGAAACTCATGAAACTTACAAAAAAACAATACCTCCTGTACCAGGTACATAAAGTACCTACACCTGGCTTTACCCTCTGATACACCTTGTTACACCGTAGTTGTGCTTATGATATTGATATTGAATTCAGAATCCCAAATTTAGAGACGGTCATTGGTACACTGCCATTCAAAGGCAGAAATGCTCAGCCATGGCTCCTCCTGCTCATTTCGCTCATGATATGTCTTGTGGCATATGAAAAACACCATATAGCCATCCATCCATGTTGGTTAAGGATATTTGCTGTTTGTGTGACGTGAATTTACAGATAAAAGGCACAATTTCAGGTGCCCGGTCCATATTCAACAGAAGAATCCAAGACAAAAAAGCATTAGCAAGCGGCTCGCTCGATAGCTATGCTGATGTCATTCGTGGGAGTTGCCACCGTTGTTTAGTTGCGTCACACGAGCCGCCTCAAACCCAACAAATCTCCAAATGTTACTGAGACTGATCTGCGAGCAAAATACAATGGAGCCTGTCTCATGAGCATATCCTTATGAAGCAACAAGGACTGTAATGTTGTATAAATAAATGTAAAAATAACGTCTTCTTTTATGATGCCCTTATTTTTGCCGCCACTGTCATAGAGGTGTTACCTTTATCGTATGTTTATATTATTATATTGTGAGGCGTTTCTGCCTCTCTCATGTATGGGTGGATATAGAATATGCATATATAATGTGATATAATGTAGTTTGGCACGACAACACCTTTAACTAAAACCCCAAAACAAACACACAAAAACATTAAACTACTACTTCTCCATTTTCAGAGTTTACATCCACTACTTTTTTTAAATTTTCAACGGATGTACAACTTCTACAGCCCTCATGAATGCTACTTTCTTAATTTTTGGTTTACCCTTTTTGTAAGTTTATTCATACTTTCTGCAGCTAACTACCTCCATTATCAGCACAGAGCAACAACTGCTCTCTCTACCCGTCTTTCTGGGACGGAGAGAAAGACAGACAGAGGGAAAAGATGAATGGGAATTCAAACGTAGCTCAAAGGTCTACCGATTGTACCGCGTCTCTCTGTAGTGAGAGAGGTTCACTTTGACCTGCCCGGGGTGTGTGTGTGTGTGTGAGAGAGAGAGTGAGAGAGAGAGAGAGAGAGAGAGAGAGAGAGAGATACAGAAAGACAGAGAGAAATTACATCAGGGCAAAAAAAGGGGCTCACGCTTTCATCTGCCCGCTGGTTTAAACCACCACACCTCTGAGTGAGACACTGGTGTATGCGGTGTGTGTGTGTGTGTGTGTGTTTTATGTATGTGTGTGAATTAAAACTGAAAGACGAGAGCTTGAGCTTTGATGTGTCTCATTCACACCGACCAAACACTCAAATGAAAATGTGCACAAATGGAGAGTACAATGAGTAGGGCAGTTTGTGCGTGTGTGTGTGTATATATGTGTGTGTATATATGTGTGTATCTTTTGATGTGAGCCCACCTCCTACTTCCTTGATTCCCTCATATCTACTGATTTCCACTTCACCCAAAGCCGCCCCATCCAACAGATTCACATGGGCTGTCGGGAGCCTGAGAATGTGCTCCAGTGCAACGACAGGGGTCACCAAACCTGAAGACACACTCTGCACAATATGTGTGTGTATGTGCGTGTGTGTGTGTGTGTGTGTGTGTGTGTGTGTGTGTGTGTGTGTGTGTGTGTGTGATGAGGGGTGATGGGGAGTCACAGTCTTCAAACGGACACTAACCGTTTCCTTCAAAAGGAATCAAAAACACAGCGAAACCCATGTGTAATTAGTTGAATACATTTTACATTTTGATGTTAAATAACCAATCACTCGATATGTATGGATGGACGCAGCATGCATATGCAGCGGGAAGACTTGAAACAAGTTCAAAGACAAACCAGTGGAAACCAAAGTAGGATACTGAACATCAAGAGATCTTGTTTAGATTAGTGGCTTCATATATGAATAATCCAATATGCATTCAGGTAAACAACAGAAGATTAAGATCTTTTCATGAATTACTATTATGAGCTTTTAAGGGCCAATAGTGTTAAAGTGTACTTATCCATAGTCAGTGTATTACCTACAGTAGATGACAGTCAAAACGCCCAGTTTGGAGAAGTATTGCTGTGGACGGGGGCAGAATTTAAAGGTTATTTAGATACCTAAAAAAGATTTAGTGTAGGCTAAATTTAGAATATTTTCTCACAGTCCTTTCCGATGGGGAACTGAAGCTGTTACATCCATCTAATGCTCTCTTTGAAAGCCAACAGACTCTTGACGAAAACAGTAATTTCACCTCACAGAAAACAGTTTCTGGTCTACCGCTGCCTCTATCTAACCCTCTAAGGGCGCACTCACACTGTCCATCCGTACCGTGCCCAAGAACGTTTCACGGGTAAAGTCTAGTTCGTTTGACCAGTGTGAGTGCAACGGTCCGGTTGCCGGCCACAGCCTGTTTGGGAGAGGTGGGCTTTTGTAAAGCCCGTTTGCACATGTATGATTCACGAGCGTGCGCACGTGTATGAGCACGAGCACGAGGCCTACGGCGGTTCTGGCGTCATTTTATGTGTGTGTTTACCGCAGATTTGGTCAGATGAAAATATTTTAAAACAGTTGGACAAGACGCACAAAAACTCTGAGGTCTATGGAAAGATTTGTAAACAAAGCCACGCATGGCGATGACGTCAATCAATGCGTGTGACATGTTACGGCGTGATGACGTATGGACAGGCAAGAAGCATTCGCTAAGGCCCAGGCAGTGTGAGTACAAACGGGCATGGCCAGTGGGGGGAGAGGGAGGGGGGGACAAGCACCCTTAAGCACGGTGCACAGTATGGATGAACAGTGTGAGTGCGCCCTAAAAGACCAAAGTAAGTAATCCACTGACCATGGATAATCACCTCATATAACCCCACTTCAAAATGTTCTAACTATCTATATATACCATATAGAACTATGTTTTAACCCGGCCATCTACAGCCTTTGGACTCATGCACAAACTTTGCAAAGTGGTCCAATTCTGGAAATATACATCAATAAAGGACTACCAAAGCATCCGGTCTAGATTGATTTACTATTGACAAATATACTGTGCTAAGTTAAAGTTAAGTTAAAGAATAAGGCTGGCATTATTGTATTATTCTCAACAAATCTCATGAAAAGACCAAAACCAACAATCAACTAATTGATATTTGTAAAAAAGATATTCCCTGATTCTTCAATTCAAGTTGTTTTCACTATAAAACCTGGCAGAAAAACAAGATGGTACACACATTAGTATGTCTTAAAAATACCCTGATTCCCCATCTGTGGCACTCTATGGCTACCACTGATTCCTGATGTAGATACAAATCTTTAAAAACAGCTCATCAATATATATATATTCATTTTTCACTGTGATAATCATTGTACAATAAAAATGTAGCGTAACAAACTGCATCATAACACAGACGGGTGACACTGCATATCTAGTAGGGCTGCAACCAATGTTTATTTATTTTACCATATAATGATATGTAGAATATTTTCCATTTTCAATAGTTTGTCTTTATAAATGCCACAAAATAGAAAAAAATGCCATCATAAAGAGCCCAGAGCTCAAGTTTAGGTTTGACCAACAGCCCAAAACCTAAAATGTATTTAACTTTATATATCAAACAAAGTCACATTTCATTCATTTATTGATAAATAAGCAATTAAGTAACTAATCATTTCCACAGTGACTAGCAAGTATATCACATGTCACTGCAAATGTATCACTGACCCGATATATCAGCACTCCCCTCCTGAGCGTGTGCTAGAGGCTTCAGATTTGTTTAGCACAGAATAATTTAAGTGTAATACAAACATTAGGCCCATTTCAATATAGAGGAGTTGGCACTCTACCAAGATAAAAGATAAACATCAAAGAGGGAGCGTTGTGTTTTAAAGTTGGTTAAAATGAAATGAAAGGCAGACTTCCAGCCCCAAAATACACAAAAATTAAAATTATAAACCTATAGAAAAAAAACTAAAAACTCCAACAACAACTAGCAGACTTAGCTGCAATTATAAGGCCTTGAATTGAAATGGTGTAAAATCTATTTTCCAAGACCCGCTAAGTAACACTGCAGGGGACTAAGAAGGGATACAGTCAAATAAAGGAGAAGAGGGACAGAGGGAGAAAGGGAGACAAAAAGAGGAAAAGACTGCGGGTCTGAATGAAGTGTTGAAAGGAAATAGGAAGAAAGGGAGGAAAAGGAGGGAAATAAATGGACTGAGTGAGCAGAGGTGTGCTCTGTATAGAAAATGGACGTATCCAGCTGTCCCTCCCATCCAGCGCTACCCAGAAACCCTTCAATCAAACAACCACGATCAAGCATGACCACTGTAGCATCCCCAGGCTGCTTTCATTCGTTCTCATTCATTCATTCATCCATTTTTCCTCTCCTCCGGTGCTTTAAGCCTTCCAATTATCATCAGTTGCCCCCAGACGGCCTCTGCGCTTGTTCCTGTTTCAGCTGGCCTTTCAAACAGCCCCTGCATTAATAAGCCAGTTGTTACAAATAAAAAAAAGGGAGGTGAGCGGTGATTATTCAAAACCCCCCTAAGAGAGAGAGGAAGAGAGAGAGAAAGAGAGGGAGAGGGAGAGACACGGAGAGACAGAGGAAGCCCACGTTTCACACCCAGTGAGAGTAAAAGCACTGCCTGCAATTTATTGGGCTGCCGCAGGGCCTGGTATGGGGACTGACAGGGGTGATAATAAAGGAGAGAGAGGGGCAGTAATGGCTGAGGACATGAAAAGAGGAATACCTAAAAACGCTCCAAATCATTTAAACTCGTTTAAGCATCATATTAAAATATTAAAGGACATAAATCCCGTCACAAACATGTTTTTCTTCTTGCTCCTTGACTGTGATGTTTAAGCTTCACTGTGCAAAGTTTTACAATAGCATTTTGTTTTCCACAAGAGAGAAGAAGAAGAGAGAAGTTTCTCTATGTTTAACACCTTTTATCAAGGAGATTTTGTAACTCTAGTGCAGGTCAGGGGTAAAAAAACATCTATTAAAATCTGTTAAACATTAAGGTAGGCTACAACTTTTTTAAATATTTAAAATACAGTCTAAAACTGCGGACGCTTTGGCTCCAAATAAGCAAGATGGCAGCACCCGTATCTGGGATATTCTGGTTTCACATTTGTACAGCGGGAGGAAGCATCATAAATCTTTACATACAGTCTATGATTTTACCAAATAATTCTGACCTGCATTAATGTTTTGTTTGAATTTGAAATATAAACAAGGAAGAACCCTTTGCCTGTCAGTTAAACAGATTACTTGATAATACATTTACAAAGGAGGGAAGATAAATAAAGGGAAATTAAAAAAAACATCTGCCCAACCAAATATTATGCTCTCATTATCCCCGTTTCTTCTTCTCCTGTTAAGATAGCGTGTGTGTGTGTGTGTGTGTGTGTGTGTGTGTGTGTGTGTGTGTGTGTGTAGGTCATTTACCTGCACACCTGAAGCTCTGAGCAGTCAATCCCTTCTCCACAGCCAGACAGGTGAGAATACTGAGGAAACTAGTGGTGACTGACTGCCGCTTTGCTCTCTGGGCCTCCCGTTGTCTTCGCTCCCTGGATGGTTTTGATCTCAACAGCACTCCCTGGAGGGCTGGAGCTCCTTCTCCCGACTCTCCCCCTTCTTCTTGGGCAGGCCTCTGCGCTCCGACCGCCTCCCGCAGGGCCTCCACCCATTCCTGGGCCTTGAGCTGATCATCCGCTTGAAGCCTGACTACCTCTTTGGGGAAAACCACCTGGAAGCAGTCCGCTCTTTCTGTCCATGGCTCTCCGTTCTCCGGCTCCTGATCGTGCCGCACGGCCAAGCAGGAGGCCAGGGAGTACTGGAGGACAGGCTGTGACACTGACCCACGGCCCTCGGTAGGGAAGGCACGGAGAGCAGATCTAGTCAGGACAAAAGTGAAGGCCCGCCAGTTGTTCTGATCCGTCATCTGGTGGAGCAGACCAGCTTTGAGGACATCCTTGCAGCGTTGGGTGAACAGAGGCAGGGTGGTGGGTCTGCTCAGGACGCCAGAATTAGACCGGAGAGAGAGTGACGCCTCTGCTGATGTGGGGGTGTCGCTGTCACCATCAGGCCTGGTGTCGAGCCCTGAGGGAGAGGGTGACGAGGACGGTGACATGGGTGCAGGAAACTTGACAACCTGTTGCTTTTCCCCTCCGGACTTACGCTGGTGGTTCTCCTTCCTTACAGGTCTTGCTGCCTGCACCTTCTCCCACATCAGCCGTCTCCACTCCATGGCCTCCCATTGGTTTGCGGCCCTCAGCTGAAGACGTGTGCTGTTGAAGAACAATGCCTGGAGTGTGCGTTGATCAGCCGGCTGGGTGATCTGGCCAGGCTGGCTGCAGGGTGCTGGTGAGATGACGCTCTGGCAGTGAGACAGAGAGTAGGCGGTGCCCAGTTGGCGGTTGGCGCTGCTGTCCAGAATGTACAGCCGGAGCTCACAGGGCGTCAGCTCCACATGACAAGGTGTCCAGCGGCCCCGGGGGCCTTCGCGCTGCTCCATCGCGCCTTGCTTCACCACACTGCTACTGCTGCTTTTATCAGCTGGACAGAGACACAGAGGAGGAGGGTGAGAAAGGGCAGAAATGAGACACAGCTGAGTAATGTGTGATTTCAGGATTAACACATTTCAGACAACATGCTGTTTTAACCTTTCTACAGGCAAGCCAGGTTAAGATTATCCCATCTACTGTGGACACCAATACGGGGTCAGATACCATTATTTATATCTGCAAAATGTGCCTGTTCTCATCATTCTGATACTAACGCCTTGTTTAATTAAGCTTTAAAAAGGTGAAATTAACTCAAAACCCGACAAAAACTATTGAGCATGATAACATCCTTTGTGGATGTTGGCAGCTTTTCTTTTTGGATGTTCCGGTGACTGCTATTGGTTTTTTCTTCAATCTTTGTTTGTCCTTCTGAACAATATAATGTGTTTAATGATGTTTTCTTGACCTTCATTTTTAGGCCAATTGTTGTTTTAAATCCATGTGAAATGGAATTGGTTGCATAACACACATTTGTGGTACTGTGTTTCCGGTAGAGCTTCAGGGCTACAGCGACACTATAGCACTCGACAGAAGTTTATTTAGGTGTGTTCATGAGTGTTCAGAACATATGGATCAATGTTTATTAAAGTGTAGTATGCTGCAGAGGTGGTGTGAGACTTTTTATGCTGTGGTTCTCCACTGGAATTCGTGCTTGACCATATGGTCAAAATCTTCAATTCCGATAAAGATCCTTCCATATCTCGGTAACGCAGTACAGTATATCATGACATAGCATTGTGTTTTCTGGTAATTTAGTAATATTCTATATGGAATAATCACGTGGTAAAGCCTATTTTTTTATAATCCTGTGTGAATTAAATACTTGACAAATGCAAAGTATTTGTCCCTTTTTTTTTTTTAGAACTTTGGTGCAAAATAAACATAACAATTTAAAGTGAAAAAAACATTTTCAGCTATACATTGACTATGTTGACATAGATGCTAACAAATAGTTTGATGTCAAAGCAAAACCGAACCTCCAAATGATATTCCCTCAATACATCCCATATCAAGATATCTTGATGATTTCATCACAACACAAAAGACATCCATGTTGATTACAGCTGCTATCCTGCAGCAAGATACAAACTTTAAGGTCTTTAAAGACTGCAGATGAAGACTGGTTGATGCTCAGAAGACATTTACCGTGCCATATTCTTTAAATGAAGTGCACCTACACAGCTTTTTCTCCCAGCCCACCTCAGTCCTTACATAACTGATCTCAGGAACTTTAATCTAGACGGGCCAGTTTCCTCCAAAAGGTAGTTTATCAGAGGCTTGTGGCTCTGACATGAGAGATGGTATTTTGGTAAGAGATAGCCGTGTGCAGGTGCTCCTCTGAGAACGTTTCTTGTCGTCAAGGCAGGAAGGAACAGCATTGTTAAGGAGGCCACTAGGCAAATCTTATCTGCAGGCTCGAGGCACGCCCTCTGACTATTTTGGCCTCTTCTCTCCAGTCTTTCACCGTTGACTGCTCGGGTTTGTTTTACCCTCATTTATGTTTTCGTATTTTCTCTAGCCGTCTCCTCTTGTGATTATGGTTTGTCTCATCTTAGTTAGATAGGGTTCAGGTAGTCAACAGGCGAGACCTCTGCTGGGACATAAAACTGGGCCCGCCTTTATTATGAGCTATGTGGCATTTACTGCGCTACCAATGCATCAACACACTGTGTGATAAATATGCTGATGTTAAGATATTTCACATCTGAACTTCACTTCACATCAAAGTACGCAACAGTGGGATATCAACCAAGTATTTCTGAAACCTCTTTTTGAACATCCGCCATTGTATTTGGCTACAGCTGTGTAAGTGCATGTGAACACAACAGGATAAATTAAAACGAAAAAACAAAATCAGGCGTTTCAGTGAATAGCTTTTTGAAGTCCATACACCTGCAGACCTTTGTGTGCACTTTTTGAAGTTCATAAAAAGGTCATGGGGTGTAGCAATGATTCCGAATAATGTCAAAAAACAAACAAGCCAGTGGCCCGTGGATGAACATCTGTGAATATTAACCATACTTCAGTGGTTTAAGCACCCAGCATTTCACATCACCTGATGAAACCAAATACTGAAGGGAAGATTTCATCATTCTGGACAGTTTTTCCTTAGTTTCAATCACAGCCCGTTGTATCTCCACTGACAACAAAAAGAGGAAAAGAGAGAAGCACCTGCTGCACAGAGCAGTCAAGCTGTTTTGATTGTGATTTCTGATTTTAATCATTATAAGCAACATATCTCACATGTTAAATGTCTCTTGTATTATGCATCTTAAACCACAATAACAACATCAACAAATATTTATATGAAAAATAAAGATTTTACTTTACTACATCTCATTACTCAGTATTACTCCATGGTGCTTTTTATAATTTGATGTATACCGGGCAGTATAGCTCCCAAACTTTTGATTTAACTCAACAGTCATGTTATGTCAAGTGTGTCAAATGCTTGTGTGCTTGTCAGGAAAAAAAAGACTTTACAGGCAAATTTAGCCCAGTTTTAACCTTTTAACCTAGATGTATTTTAGTGTGTATCAGGTTTATTTAAAAATAACAACAATCACAGACTCCTAGATCAAATCCCACAAACTGATTTAATGAACCCCCACCAGGAGCCGTCTAATTGGCAGACATTGCATCTTGTTTCTTTAACGTGCTAAATCATTTAAGGAGGAAAAAAGGGAACAAGCCAAATCCTTCACGGCTCCGGTGGCGAGTCAAGTGCCTCATCAATCTTATCAAAACGGCAGCAGACACGGTGTCGCTCCTAGGTCTCAGACTTTGCATGTTAAACAAACCTTTTTGCTAAAGGAACAAATGAATATGCAAATAAGTTTTTAGCCGGAATCAAGACTGGCTGATTGGCAGTCGTCACGCTTGGGAGGGTCGAGATGAGAATTAGGCACTGTGGCGAGGAAAACTGCTCCGTTCTATTAGCCTTCATCTCAACCTGGTAGGTTTTGACATCCCACTCTGGTAATAGTCTAATATACACATACAAGCCTTCAACTAGGATTAACACTTTTCTCTCAGGGCTGTAAACTAACTATCCAGTACTGCTGCCCTCAAGTCAATCAAACGTGTTAAACAAGCAACCTCTCCCACTGATTAGGTGGCAAATCATAATATTACATGCCATTTTACAATCTAACTGACTCCCACGGTTTCCTGGATACAAATGTACACATACTGCAAATGAAAAAGCACACACAGATACACCATCCCTTCGAAACCACAGAGCGTATCCTGTTCAGGGTCATAGGGGGGTGAAGCGATCCCAGCATGCAGTGGGTGAGAGGTACAGTAGGTTTACGCGCTGGACATGTCGCCGGTCTATCACAAGGCTTTAACAAACGTAGACAAACATATTTAAATATATCTACGGGTAAATTTAAAGGTATTTTTTTTCCTGGAAGTAAGAACTGACACATCGGTCAGCGTCAACATCTAAAAAGAACTGCATAGAAGTGTATTTGTCCGTGTGTGTGTGTGTGTGTGTGTGTGTGTGTGTGTGTGTGTGTGTGTGTGTGTCTGTGTCTGTGTGTGCGCGTGTGTGCGTGTGTGTGCGCGTGTGTGTGCGTGTGTGTGTGCGTGTGTGTGTGCGTGTGTGTGCGTGTGTGTGCGTGTGTGCGCGTGTGTCATAAGGGACTAAATACAGTAATGAAAAAATCCCCAAATTGACTAAGGACAGAATTTGTGGGGGAAAGGATGTGCGTCATGAATAATGCGTTCAGATACAACAGGAACTGAAACACAGAGGAAGCATGAATGCGTTCAAAGTCAGCAGGAGGTCTCACATTAACAAGAAGACAAGCAGACTGACACTTAACTTACGATTAAAGTAGAAAAGAGGGAGCAAAAAAACAGGAGCAGCTTTGGACGACTCTAAGTTTTAAATAAGAAGAAAATTGGATTGATTTTAACAAACAATTGTACGCCAGTTTTAGATATGACAGGAAAGATGTCTGTAAACGAGGCAGTGCCTTTGTACCACAAAAAACAACCTGGAGTAGCTTAGTGCCGTCAGACTGGCTGTGCTGCATATACTCTGGTAGTTCAGAAGGAATTTAAAGAGAAAGCTCACAGAACAGAGCAGAACTTCAGGACAGAAATCACTTATTGTTTCCCAGAGTATTGAGTTAGAGAAACTCTCATGTCTAATGATGAGTTCAGATACAGCTTGCAGCAATTTTTGTTTGACCACTGGCGGTTCTTTGGTGTTTATCATTTGCAAATAGCCAATGGACATGTCCCAGCGACTTACTATATGAATGTATGAGTGCAAACTATAAAGTGAATTCTCATCTGAGAATGAGAATTCACTTTATAGTTTGCACTCATACTGTATATACAAACAGTCACTCCACACACAGACTGAGTCATAGTCAGTATGTGTTTTTTCAGCAAACATTCATATTGTTAGTCGGTGGGACATGTCCATTGGCTATTTGCAAATAATAAACACCAAAGAACCACCAGTGGTCAAAATGCTGCAAGCTGAATCAGAACTCATCATTAGACCTTTTAAAAGAATCGTAACTTACAAAGCGATGAATCGAGCCTTTAGAGTTCAGTAGGCCCGTTATAAAACATGAGCTGTAATAAAACGCTACACATATGGCCAGTGTTTTCCGATGTGTACATATATTATGTATATAATAACGATAATTTTCATTTATCAGCTAAACATCCCCAGCTGTCACTAATGGAAAGGCAAACAGGCCACTTTTTTTTAATGTGAACGAAGAGACATAGCAATGCGGCGCTAAATCACTCTGCCTCCTGCTTATTACCGTCCTTTTCCTACTTCTCCGCTTTCAATGCACATGGAGCCAAACTAAATAGCCTGATGCCTTTTCACACATATGCTAATACTAAATAATCCTGCCAGTATCAGGGGCCGGGTAATTGGGTTGCCTCTTCTCTCGCCTCATTTGAGTCCATTTGCTGACAGGATTACAGGCTATTATCCCTCTGGATCCCTTAGGATCTCCTTAGGCCTTCAGATGGCCAAAACACACAAACAAATGGTGTGTGTGTGTGTGTGTGTGTGTGTGTGTGTGTGTGTGTGTGTGTGTGTGTGTGTGTGTGTGTGTGTGTGTGTTGGGCTCTCTGCCTGAATATTGACTGTCATAGCACAGCTGTGTCATTTCAAGTTATCATCATCTTCTATCATTATTGCTTTCTCTGAGGATGCTTCAACATAAGTACAGCATACGCCCCAATCTGCAGCACAAATAGTCAGAGACTTCTCAAAGGCTGAGAAAGCTTTCCCGTGAATGGACGCTCGATCTGAGCAGAGGAGGAGGAGGAGGAGGAGGTGTGCATGTTCCTGACAGATAGGGTCCGGACTTTTGGGTCAAAGTAACCACGGCTCTCCGTGAAACAAATGCCAAGTTAGACAAATCCAATGTTATTAAAAGGGTAGTTTCACCCAAATTAGATAACATATAATTAACCACTTTGCTTTAGTGATGCAGAAAGTAGTTGGATTAGAAAGTAGTTGGATTAGCTGGATTAGTTTCACATTACCCGATCCTACCTGTCAGCTCACTGGTGTTATGGTCTGACTGCACAAGTTAACATTACAGCATAGGGTGGGGGAAATGATGTTTGTATTTCATTAAAACAATAACAAGGCCCAGATGCACCGTTTCTTTTACCTTTAATTATGAAATATTTGAAAAGCAATGTGAAACGGGCAGCTTAATTTATATCACCCAATGTGACAGAATCATATTTTTTGGTTTTGTCTAATCACCTGTCCAAAACCCAAAGTTTACCTAAATCTTTTCAGCTCTATCAAAGACCTGAAAGATGTGGACTGGAAAAATCACAACAGCCACTTTCTACATCATATAACACTCACACTCACACTGTGTGCGTGAACTCACCCTCTGGCTGGTGGTTGAGGATCATGTTCTTCAGAGTGTTGCAGTCCACGGTGGGCAGTCCGTTGTCTGTGTACGCAGACGGCCGGTAGTTGACGTCTGACCTGGACCGGTTATGTCCCTTCTTGAAGGCTGAGTTGGACGAGGAGTTGGCGGTGTTGTTGGTGCACTCCTTGCTATGGGCTGCCAGGTCGTTGGTGGAGCGGGCTCGGCTTCTCTTGCCATGCCTCAAGCCCATCCCCAGCCCCAACACGCTGAAGTTGTCGGCCCAGGCCAGGCCTAGAGGCCCCACCTCTGCCTGCTCTCTGGCCAGTAGACCCCACACGCCGCTGGAGCTCAGCTTTCCAAGCGCGGCACTGGACACCTCCTGCAGCTGCTTAGGTTGCCTGGAAGACTGGTGGGTCCCTGGATGAGCTTGGCTCTGCCCTTGGCCTTGAATCCCATCCATGCAGTGGATAAAGTCCTCAGTGGCCTCAAGAGCTGGGCTGATATCGCCCACCATGTCAAGCTGCTCAAGACCCTCCATGGCTGGGCCACTCCCCTGAGCTATAAGTCTCACAACTAGACGGTTTTCCAGAATGGACACAAAAACCCAGTTAGCAGCAACCACATGTCCAACAAACCAAACTGGCTGTCAGCAGGTCAAATGCAAGTCTTTGAGGTATGCTGACCAGCTAAGAATGGGTGAAAAAAGATCCAAGCAGCCTTCAGGCTTCACAAACTGCTGTCTGAAGCCAAGTCCTCAAGCCAGGGCCTTCATCCAGGGTTACAGTCTTTCTTTTCAGTGGTGTGCCTCAAGCTCTGGAGGGAAAGCCGACTACAGCTCAGGGGAAAGCCACTGCGGCGTCATGCCAGAGCTAAACAGGACTGGCAGAAGCCTGGAACCCTCCAAATCAAGCCAATTTGGGTGGCAAGCGACGTTACTAAGCCAGATACACTCACTTTGGGAAAGACAAAACAGACAGACTGAAATGTTGAGGGGCTGGTTATTTAGGCCCATCAGGTGGCAGAATATCCATCAGCTGGAGACGGCTTGTGGCTTCACTGTAACAAACAGAATAGAGAAAGAGGAAATGGTTAAGAGGAAGCATGCCAACCAAAGATAAAAGGAAACACAGACAGTGAAAATACTGTGATTAAATTATACATAAAACCAATCGGTGTTCCAAAGATTTCCTTAAACTCTAATTAGAGGTTATGCCAAGAGAAAAGTTGTATACTAGGATATAATGAAGACTCTGGTTTAACAACTTTAAAGCATCAAACTACCGACCCACCTACAGTATCTTCATCACACTGACACCGGAGCTTCACAGATTCATCTTCAGTAAACAGAAACGATCACCCTCTCTCACATGTCCTGATGAAATAATACTTGACTTCCTCCTTAGCGGCTTATCACTGAACTGAGCGGGCAGAGAGGAAGCAGGCCAGGGTGGGGTTCCCATCCATCTGCCTGACCGCCTGTCTCCTGTGATTGTCTGCACTCCTCTGTCTCTTTCTCTCCCTCTATAAACCTTTCTTTCTTTCTTCGTTTGCCCTCTCTCACCATTGATTTTCTTCTCCTCCACGGCTCGGCCGCTTTCACTTTTCTCTACACATGAATTATTTAAAGGCCATTACATCACTGCAATTCAATTTCTAGTCGGGCCAGGCGATACACTGAATAATAACAATTTATCCATGATGATTTGTTGGGAGACACAAAGGAAGACATCAGCATAGATGCATCACTGTAATCGTAATGCTCTTAAAGGATTTTATTTACCGTTACTTTAATGTATTATGCTTACAAGACCATAAAGTCCAGCTGCATAGCATCAGGACATTTATTGGAAACACTTCCAACATTACACTGAAACTGCTGAGCCGCTCAGTTGTTTGCCATTTTCACAATTTCAATCATAAACCACTTCTATTTAAAAGTCACTTTCTATCTGAAATGCTTTTCCCGTCTTATTTCATTAGATGATGAATATGATGTTCGTGAGTGTGTATGTCAGGATACTAAAAGGGGCCAAAACTACATTGAATTTGAACAAATATTCTATCTACTCTATTATCTTCTGATTCGCTTTTGTTGAATTACAAAGCATTAGTTGCAGGGACATCCACTGTCTCACTGACACCGATCCCGTTTAGTCCTACACCTACACATGTATCATGACATCATCTGCCTGCAGATACAGCTCTGACCTAACCCGGACACCGTCATCAAGCTTCCCACTGAACTCCTGTTGACTCACACATGCTGTCGAGCAAACTCAGCACACAGTCGCTGGGAAAAATACCAGATTATCAAACACTTGATCAGAAATCATGTAAAATGAAGAATAAAGCATAGAAGCTCTTTGAAAACAGCTTTTATTAAATATGTCTAAAAAAATCAATAAACACTGCCTATTGTGTATGCTTAAGAAAAGATATGTTACAACTAATTTGGCCAGATCCTCAGTCTGTCATGTTTCACTGCACTATTTGAATATATTATAGTATTTAATACATGCAGACATGCAGAGGGGCTGTAACAACAACACGTGTTTAGACTTTTGTGAAGTTTTATGTGCAATAAAATACATTTATATTTTATGTGGGAGATATACTGTATTTTCTATCCAACTTATTTGCACTTAAAGGGAAGTCAAAAGGCTTTATTTGCTATTTACAATTGTAGTCATTCTGCCTTTTAACTAAGACAAGCTCATCATGCTGATATACAAACACAGATATTATTATATGTAATTCAAACATTTAAAATACAAAGTAAAGCGTACATAAAGACTTTGAATTAAGCATTGGTCCTTGGCTCTAAGGCTGGCTTATCTCAGGATCAGAAGAGAAACAACTATGTAAGTATGTGCACACATGCAAGGAATTTGACTCTGGTCTTAACAACAATGTACAGGAAGACAAACAAAGACATGCAGCTAAAAACAAGGAAACAAATCTGAACAACGATCGTTGAAAAATAAACATTTTTTATTTATTATCTTATTTTATTTTAAACATGTGCCGATGTCAGCTGGGATCGGCCTCCAGCCCCCCCACGAACCCGGGACAAGCGGTTGAAGATGGATGGATGGATGTGAGAAAAAAAGAAATAAAAAAAGAATAGATATTTTTTCATGAATAAACAAACCAAACAAAGTAATAAACCAACAAAATATTTGACCATTTAGCATGCCTGAAAAGGTGTAGTAAGAAGTTTAACATAACTATTATATTGCTACATACAAATAGGTGAAAAAACAATGGTTAAAATGTAATTCGCAATAAATAATAAAGCAACAATGGCCAACAACCAACCAACCAGCACAAGTCCAAAATAGAAAACATAACAAGCTGTCAATATTTGGGGGAAGGGTGTAGCAGGGACTTGTTGTTGTTGTTTTTTGTTAAAATTCATTATGTTATTTGTTTTGTTGTTCTCTTATGTAGTAAATCACTAGTTTTATATGCATGTTCATTTGTGAATATACTTTATTAGCAATCCATCAATGTGTGACCTCACTTTATATAATGTATGTATATCAACAACAACAAAAATTATCACAAAAACAGAAATGTCTGTTTCTGTTAATTGTTAATATTTTGAATAATACAGTGGTGATAATCTTATCTTTAATTACTTAAGTAACATTAACACAACAGTGTTAGTTAGATTTAATATGGCGGGAAGCAAACAGAAATAGCAAAAACAGCAGAGTTGCAGCCTCAGCACTGTTGTTTGTGTTTGTCTCAATAAACACACAGTCAGCATCATCTCAGCAGTAAACACTGACAGAGGTGAAGCCACGGTCAGACTTCCGGGTAGCTACATTAACATGCTACACGAGCTACCTGGCTAATATGTCCCGTTTATCGCGGCACACATGATAAATAAAGCGATATAAATAAAGCAGATGAAGGACTCTGAAAGCTGACTGAAAACGGCCTGTTTCTGCCCCCAGCTAATGTGATGGGAGCCGGGGCTAGTCAGTTAGCAGCTAACGCTAGCCTCTCTCTCTCTCTCTTTCTCTCTCTCTCTCTCTCCATCCTTCTTCGGTGTCACTTTAAAAGAAGATAAAACTGTTCACTCACTCAAGTCTGAGCCATCATGTGTCAGTGGGTCTGTACTGGTGTTGTCTTGTGGTGAAACCGGTGCCGTTCACAAGCGGTGAAACATAAATTGAGACTCACCTTACTGTGTTTATGTCATTTTCACAGTCCGTCAGCGATCAAGTCCCCCCGGAGGAACTAAAGCTACACGATAAAGGTTCCGTGTAGCGCTTGAACAGCAATGTTATTAATTAATTTAATTCTCCAATTAGAAATCTCTGAATTATGTCACTACTTATGAGCCAATACATGAATAAAGAATGGTCTATTTTACAGTAAATAATGTGTATTAGCAAATACAGAATAGATTAATGAAATAATTCAGTAAAGTATTAACTCATGACAATCTTTATTATGTTTTATTTATGCAGGAATCACATGTGCATATTGCATGTGTATCCCTTTTAAATATAATAATAAGTTCCCCTTCCAAGGAATAAGGAAAGTGTAGAAATAAATAGTAAAGTATACTTAAAGATATAATGAAAATACTTGTTTTTGATCACTTTATTCTAGTACTGTTACATGTAGGTACAAAATGAAATAGATTCTTTATCCTACTACTTTTTTAAAAAACATTCAACAAGGGGCAACATAGGGAACACATTATACAACATAACATGTAAACAAAACAAACAAATGAATGAATTAATTTTTTTTTTAAACACGGTGTATGGGTGTGCATGCGTGTGTGCATGCGTGTGTGCATGTGTGTGTGCATGCGTGTGCGTAAATGTATCCGTATGCATATCTATCCACAGCATGCACTTAAAAAGCTCTAATTCCTCTAACTATATGATCAGGATATAATTTATTCCATGAAAATTTGAAAATAATTTTTAAGGCAATTATCAAGGCACACATAACCAACTAAGAAATATAAAACCCTGAATGCTGAAGGAAACCTGTACCTGGTAACCTTGTCACAAAACAGCAACAGACATCAGCGCCATTGTCTTTATTTAATCATTCTTATTATCACAGTGAAGTGTTTACAGGAGTTCGGTTTAAACCCTTTTGACATAGTTTATTTTCAATATGGGAAGCCATTTCTTTGTGTTTTTTTCTCATTCATTTCTATTTTATTCGTTGCTATCTGTAGTTTTAATGACCCACAGACTGCACAGGGATCAAAAAGGTTTTACCGGATATTATGAGGTTTTTATATTTTCCCATTTATGTTTCTATACTAAGGCGATTCTGTTATGCACAGAGCATGTCCGTTATCGTGAAATGGGATTTTTTTTTTAAACCCTAAAAGACCTGATAAATACACCATGGTTGGTGACAGGAGGTGGTGCATTTATTTAGTCTCACAAAGAAAGGTTATGACACTTGTCTTCACAGAAAAATCTGACCAAGACGTAAAGAGGACCAAAGGGTGGAGGACAAAGCAGAGGTGGAGAATAGTTTGCCCCTAATGGGATGCTTGACCCAAAACAGTCCGGTGTCAGTCCAGCCGAGAGAAACATTCAAAAGGGACGCAATAATTCTCCTACTTGTGTTCCAGCAAGGGCTAAAACGATTGGATTAATTGCACATTTGTTTGAAATGCACCAGTAAAGCACTGACATATTAAGGGACTGAGGTCAATTCTGCTTTTAAAACCTAATTTCAGTGTACAGACTTGTTTTTTTGTAGGCGACACCATAATCAGAAAAATTAAGTTGTGATAAATACATCAACAGATCTTGAAGATTTCTCAGTAGCCTGCATGTCCTCGTCTAAATTCATCATTTCAAATCGACGCTCTATCATTATTAATCCAAGTTAATTACGTCTTGTTTCTAAAAAGAGAAACATCTCTAAGCATGTTTACTGAACATACGTTTAGTTCAAGTGTTTAAAAGGGATACACAGCTGTTATTAATCCTGCACTTTTGTAGCTTTGGGCCTACAGATTGATGTCAAACCATCTTTAAAGAGCCAGAAAAAATAAAATCAAAAAAGTCAAATAGTCAACATTTTAATCTGAATGACTCCACGTACGAAGAACAGGGTCATTAGGGTATTTAAGGATCCAAATAAATGTAATTAAATTAAACAATCATTCATAGAGAGTAATTTGTTAAGATACCACATTTATCATTAAACAATGTTATACTGGCCTTGCTTCAAATAGAGAAATTCTGTCCCATGATAAATGATAAATTCTGCTTCACAGGCAACACCTTTGGTCAGAATAATATAAACAATCAATAGAAAGATGTTCTGGATGTTTTGATTATACAAATATCAGCAGAAATGACTGAGTATCAGTAGCTTCAGACCAACAAATATTATTATCAATGTTCACAAGTCCATTAGAGGAAACCCCAGTCAGGCCTCCTGCTCCTCCTCCTCCTCTTTGTCTGAATTTGTTTCAAAAGTTCTCCCCAGTGAAGGAGAGGAGGGCCAGGGCACACTAATGGACTAAAAGGTCATGTCTTCTGATTTTCCTCTCCTTTTTCTTAGAGTTCATTAAATCTGGAAACATGTTTAGCAAAAACAAATACAGATGTAAACATAGTATTCCAGTATTTAACATTCTTTCTGTTAAACACAGTATTTATGCATTTACACATTATTTTCTGCTTCCAGTAGGAGAGCAAATATTTTATTTATTGGAGAAAATGGTCTTACACTTTGGCTTTTTTGCTTTTCATTTCCCTTCCGCTTTTGTAATTTGATACGTCATAATTTGACATAATAAAAGGCATGAATGAGCGTCCAGGTAGTGGTGGTTATGACTGTTTCCACTGTCTGTGCAGCAGTGTAGCTGCATCTGAGCTTTAGAAATCCTTTTAGGCTAAGTGCCCGTGCCTGGATAGTTGCAACAAATAAGCATCAACTTTAGGAATAAGACCATCTCTGTCCACAAGAATCCATCATTTTCCATCTAACAGCAATCTCACACCCCCCTTTCCCTTGACTCATGCACTCAGGTCTCTCTCTTTCCTGTCAGTCTTACCTATTTTCTTCTTTATTTTGATCATACCATCTTCTCGTGATGACTAAATTATGATTAGATTTAAGGATGTGCAGTGCTTTCATCTGTCTAGTGCCTTGTTTAATACTGCCCCCTCTAACCCCTCTCGAACCACCACCCGACCCCCCAAACACACACAACACAATAGCCATCTACCTCGACTCACTCACCCGCTATTGAAGAGCAGAGTGGCTGCTTGGTTCCCATGGAAACATTGCGCTTGTACGTGTGTGTTTCAGTAAATGTTTCTCCCTTTCTGGGATTAAGTTGCACATGCACACACATAAAAGCACAGGTTAATTTTTTTTAATATGCAAATCATTTGCAACAATCTGTGTTATATGAATAGAGAGGTTTAATACGGACAATAACTGAAACACTTTGACACAACTAACTGTTATGCTGTTTTAGGAGAAAGAGTGCCTCTGTCGCTGCAGCAAGAACGTTTTAAAAAACTGTTTCTTTCTCTCCATGAAATGAAGCTCCCTTCAAATACGGTTGGAAATGTCGGGTTAATAAAAACGAGGGAAACGATTATTGTGAAATAAAAACTTGTGCTATATTCTGGGGTTAAAGAACACAACAGGATGTCACACAAACGGGCCATTGAAGTGAAACTCCCATCGCAGCACGACCCTGTGGTGAATTGCCAGTGGCTGTGTGAACGCGGCCTGAGTGTGGTTTCAATGTAACTAGGACAC
Organism: Echiichthys vipera; assembly: GCF_963691815.1. Taxonomy (NCBI): domain Eukaryota; kingdom Metazoa; phylum Chordata; class Actinopteri; order Perciformes; family Trachinidae; genus Echiichthys; species Echiichthys vipera. Next base: position 25,014,784 of record NC_139835.1, on the reverse strand, counting down.
AATCCACAGTTTTGTGAACATTATATCTTACAAAGATTATCTGAAGCTAATACGAGATTTTAGCAGTCAGAGTTGGATAGTTTTTTTTGTATAAATTCCCTCTTTGAGTTTTCCTTTTGATCAGTGGAGGGACAATAATTATGCACTTAAGAAACTTCACATATGCAAATTCAACTATATATATATAGTTGAATTTTCGAATGTGAAGTCTCTTAATATATATATATATATGAAGCCCAACATAAGCTTCAGACAAACTAAAAACATTTTTGCACACAAAGCAACTCAACAGCTGACAGTTCGGTTAGAAATGTGTGTTATGTTAGTAGCAGCTAATGTAACAATGCATTACCGGCAGTGAAAGCTGTAGCACTATACTTTTTATTAGCACTTCTGTCTTATTTTTCTGTTTTATTAAATTAGTGGTTCACACGGTTCTGTTCGCCTGTGAATGTTCTCATTTTTCCAGTTCATCGTTATCCCCAAAGCAATTTCAGTCAAAAGCAACTGGACTTGGTTGTTTGTCTAGGAAGACGTTTCACCTCTCATCCAAGAGGCTTCATCAGTTCCTGTGCAAGTACGTACATGACAGTTCTGTTCATCTTCTATCTGTGGACACGTTGCTACAGTGTTTGTAAGCACAAAATACAACATAATGCGTTGTTATCAACTTGTATTACCAGCAAATCAACTTGGGTGTAACGTCATTCCCAGTCCTGGGCTCTGACTTCTGAAGTTTAAGGAACGGGTGCAGCATCAGAACCAACCGATACTGACTCAAGGGACGTCACCTTGCACAGCTCCCTCTGGTGTGTTTGGCTATGTTATTATGTCTGATGACAGTACGGAAGACATTCAGAAGAAGATATTTATGTTGTCCTATAACACACATTTGGGTAGAATGATAGTGTTTGACATGAAAACAGCAAGTACAAATGTGTCTGAATTAATGCGGACGTGTATTTATTAGTGTCCATTGAACAGCACAATACCTATTTGTGTGTGTGTGTGTGTGTGTGTGTGTGTGTGTGTGTGTGTGTGTGTGTGTGTGTGTGTGTTCAGCCCTGGCACCACACGTCTCATTCACACCTAATGATCGCAGCCTCTAACTGGCAGCCATCTCTCCTCCCAGACCAAATCCAATTACTGGGGACAATAGAAGCCAGTTCCAGGCTCAGGACTCCATCAGCTCCTCTGTGCTGCTGCTCCCTGCTCCGAGACTCCTGCTGGACCCCTAATCATGTCGAGGGTCCACAAGGGCCACAAAACACACCTGTAGACACACACACACACACGCACACGCACGCATGCATGTGCACACACACACATATAAAGGCAAACACAAATACAAATACAAACATACATCAAGCACAAATAGTCAACAAAAGATACAAGCAAATGTGAAGAAGAACATATAACCACAAACAGATGTAACTGATGCAACAAGAAAACACAAATTAAGTGTAGTAAAGTAACTGAAGCAAATATAAACAAATAAATCAACCTTGCAAATATGAATAAAACCGAATGAAACAGCACAGGCACAAATGCAAACACAAATATATTCTACACATACACATGCAAACATGGCACTGAATACTGATTACTTCAAGTACAACAGGCTTCTGTATCTATCAATATATCACACACACACACACACACACACACACACACACACACACACACGCACACACACACACACACAGCACCATGTGGTTCCCTTGTCAATGGCTCTATCTAGTGGTACAAACATGAAACAACAAAAGAGGCATGGTGGTGATCAGCTGACAGAACCTCATGGTCCATTTACTAGCTGCTGTGGTGCTTTCAGCAGACAGCTTTGAAACTTAATTTGTATGCCAACATTCACAAAGTCCTGAAGCACAGCAGCCTACTTGGTTACATGTGCAGCTTTAGCATCATAAATGTTTAACTTTGGAAAGAAATGGTGTCGTTTAGTCAACTATCTTAAAGTATGTCTACCCCGGAAACACGTTTATTTATTTATTTATTACCAGAAAAGACTTCATTGAGTTTCAGAAAAGTCAACAGATTCTGATAGGATACTACACAGGAAGTTGCTTTACTTATCTATGTATTTATTTATAAATAAGTATTATTATTATTATCATCGTCATAATTATTATATGGTAAATCAAGTCAAGTCAAATTTATTTATATAGCACATTTCATACGACAAGCGTGAACTCAATGTCTAAAATTTATATTCACACATTGCATAAATGGTACAAAGCATTTGCCAAATGGCACAACAGCACTGTAATCAAAGATAAACATTGTATTATTAGGATTAAGAATGGATTACAAAGGAAACGCTCTGAGTGATTAATCTCGACCAGAAGAACTAAATTAAAAAAAAATCAAAATAAATAATTTTGCATAAAAGGGTAAATACAGTTTAATCCAATGTAGTTGAGACAGTGAGGGAAGTGTTTTAGAATAACATAACATGTGTGCGCTTATCTTCCATTAACCAGTTTTAAATGAATTTAAGAAAAAACAATAAAAGGAAGTTGCTTTATGATCTATAACCGCTGAGGTTTATTTTGAAATTTACATCCGGATGTGTTGTGTTTAATCACGTGATTTTGACACTGGTCGCTGAGGCAACATGGCGAACGCCGGCGGAATGACCGTTGACGGAGGAGACTCGTTGAGATATGCTGAATATTCTTCAAAAACCACCGTCAGGAGCGACGCAGATATCGACAGACGGCTGGTGAGTATCTGTTTACACACGGAAGTCATCTGTGGGGTTAATTCAACTCAACCAGGCGGGTTTTTACCAATATATCCATCGTTTTTACCTGCGTACGTGTGTTTTACGTAACCTCAACGACCGCTAACGTAACGTTACGTCACTAAATTCTGTATCAACAATACAGTACATCACATTTTTACACAATATATATCCTACAACTCTATTGTTTCACCCAAATTCATAGATATTGAAAACAAATGTACTTTTTGCAACAATGAACCAGAATCTTTGACACACATATTCTATAATTCTGCCTTCTCTTTGACTCCAATGTCACAGTATGTATTTGGTAAAAGGAACTGTAACGTCAGAATTGAGTGTAGAAATGTAATTCTGTATTGTGAAAATGATACATATGAAACTGAATTTATTGTTAACCTGTTGATTTTATATTGCACGTTTTATCTGCACAGATGTAAGGTAACAAAAACTATCCCGTCCTTCATCGCTTTCCAAATCAAATTACAGAATTATATAAAATCTTTGTGGACTTTTTAATTTCTTTTTTTAATAGAATATTCATATTTTTTTATATAAATATATATATATATATATATATATATATATATATATATATATATATATATATATATACATGGCTTGTGTTAACTATTTTTTAAATAAGTGTATTTATACCCTGAGTTATTTATTTTTTTCTATGTATTGTCCATCTCCAAATTTTATATTGAGTACATGTCTAATTTGTTGTATATGTGTAATTGTTAAATTAAGATTGTTTAAAAAAATAGGTTATTAGCCAATAAGAAAGATTTAACATTAGCTAAAGTAAACACTGGATACTTTATTGTTCTTTTCCTCTAACCAGCGGTTAAAAATACGTTATCTTTTGGTTCACACAGTAAACTTTTTGGATTCAGATATTAAAAAACAAAATGCCACAGCTTTTTAAACCATAAAACATGTACGTTCTGACAGTGTGTTACCTCCATGCCACATAAGATACTTCATACATATTTAAATTTAAAAGATGTTATGTTGCATACAAACAGTCTGCTCATTGTGCAGTCTACCATTGCAGTTGGATACATGAGTTGTACTTCTTCTAAGTGCATTACACATTATTGAGAATTAGAGGCCAAAAGTGTGATGGCCCTCAATATGCAATTAATTGTGAAGCTCTTGTATTTTCCTCTTTAAAATGATCCTAGATTCACATTGTTTACATCCTCACAGAGAAAGTATGATCATTTGTGAGCTCTAGACCTTGACGGCTATTCATTATAACAACGCACTAAGAACATTATGATATGGCAGAAAAGGCCTTTGTGGAAACATCTTTACAAATTAAAAGTACAAGTATAACTGCATCTGAACTCCATCCTTTGACACTGACATACTCATTAAAGCTTGCTAAATTTTACTAGAGCAATTATTGTCATTTCTGCGGAGTAATATCAGTCAGCCAGGTGTTTTTTATAGTGGCAATTGGCTTTCTGCTCTCTCCACCTCTCTACTCTTCAAGTGCTAGTGCTGTAGTTGTCTTATCCAGTGCGATAACTACTGGATGTTTGTTTACAGGGTGGGACCCTGATTGCAGTCGGTCTTGGTGTGGCTGCTGCAGGTTTTGCGGGTAAGAAGAATGATATTATCTAAATGTGCATGTACAGTGTTTTTTCAGGTTTTTGTTTAAGGTAAACATTTTTACTTTGCCTGATGTCTTCTTTTATTTATTTATTTATTTATTACATTCACCCTCTTCAGTGAGATGAATCTTTTGTTACTCCCTTCTCATTTCGAAGAGTGTTTGGTTTGAAACGGTTTCATGAACGTGTTTGATCCACAGGCCGCTATGCATTCCAGCTGTGGAAGCCTCTTGGACAAGTCTTCTCTGAAACTGTCAGAAAGATGCCCACATCCGTGAGTAATTATGTAACTTTTTGAGTGTACATCTGACTGATGTATACATATCCAACCCTATCCTGCTAAATGTTATATTGTGTGCTGAAGGTCTTTAGGGCCAAATTCAAAACAGAGAGAAGAGGATTTAAAACCACTGCTTTCTGACAGCTGTTGTCTGCACCTCTAATTCTTAATTTGTTCTTTGTCTTTATACTGTGTTGTGTTCAGGGTCTTTTTCTCTTTGTAGATGGTTCAAAGAAACACTTGAGATACCTCAGATAAAATGTATCGATAAAACCCCGGCATTGTTTCACATTCTCTGATTTTGGGGTGGAAAATATGAACGAACAAACAAAACGAAACACGTCTCAAAGGTTTTGGGATGTTGGGATTTGAGAATCGAAGCTCTGATCCCTTTCTGTCACCACAGGCTTTCTCATCATATTACAAAGGAGGTTTTGAGCAGAAGATGTCCAAACGAGAGGCCAGCCTCGTTCTTGGAATCAGGTAATAAGATATGTTGTAGTTCATATTTCTTACAGATACATTTTGTAGTTTTAAATCAAGCTCTGTTGCCATGGTAACGTGGGGAGTGTGTGCAGATGAACTGTGCAGCTTGGAGCACCGGTGGTCCGCGGAGATCAACCATGATACACAGCTGGTTTAAAATCTCTTTAAGTGTAACTGTAAACGTATAAGTTCAGTTCTGCACTGTGTGTCTTTCACTGCTCAGAGGAAAGTGAGGATTGCTCACATGGATGTATTATTTGTTTTATGTCCAGCCCGGTCAGCACTAAGGCCAAGGTACGTGAGGCCCATCGGAGGATCATGGTCCTGAACCATCCAGATAAAGGTAAGCTTCAACTCTCACCTCAAAGTGACAAAAGTCAGATGTCTATAAGATGCAGTCAGTGCTGGTTGATGAATTAATTAAAATGTGATGTGTAAAATGTCAAAATCCCTGGAAATTAAGTTGTTAAAATGAAAGCTTACAGATGAAAGCTGTCCATGTTAGCAATCCAATTCACAACATTCCCAAAAACTGGGACATGAAAGTAAAGCTGATTATGAAAGTTGATGTTCATGCTTACTTGAAGTATATGATGGTGAACATTCAGAACTGTACAGGATAGCAATTGTTTGAGATTGATCACAAAATACAAATTAAAATTAAAATACAAATTAAAACTCATCCACTATCCCCAAATTACTTACTATATGAATAAAAGGCAGAATGTCTCACAGAAAGTACTGTAGCCCTTAAAGGTGCTGTATTTGAAATAATACTCTCATCGACTCTCAAATACCGACGCTTTGCATCTGATACCAATACGCAGGGCACTAACATGCACACTGAGCTGGACAGGCTATCAAAAGCGACATAGAGAGTGACCTAATTCTCTGCCCAGGACGCCATTACTCCGCTTAATCTCGACATAGAAAATATTTGTTTGCTGCTATAATTATGTTCTAAACGTCAAGTACAGCCCCTTCAATTCATAAAACATTTGGTATCTGAAGGAGACAGGATTAGATAGGGGGTAAACGTAATAACATTTTGTATTTGTTTTTTAAAGGTTTTATGTCCAATCCCTCATTTAAATGTCGACACATCATCCAGTGACTCAGGCCTAACTTCAGTCATTCAAATGCTTGTGGACGGATTGTGATCATCAATTAAACAGTGAAACGTGGTCGAGTGTCAAAGGAACGATCATCTGACTTTGTGTGTTTGTACAGGTGGGTCACCGTACCTCGCAGCTAAGATCAACGAGGCAAAAGACCTTTTGGACAAGGAGCTCCGGCGGTGACCCGCAGAGCTAACAAACACTTTAAAGACCTTCATCACCTTGTGCATGATCTCATCTCTGTGCTGCTGCTCCTCCATCATCACCAAGGCATCTACTCCAGCTCCTGGAAGAAAAACATATAAACTTTTACGACAGTTTCCTTAACTTTTCTCCAACTTAATTTGTCCACATTGTAAACAGAGAAACATGGATGTCAATGAGAGTGAAGGATATTGCCTTGAAATGACTGCCAGTCATTTTGAATATGAGTGTAGGAGTTATCATGGGTGGGTAAAGAGTCGCCGTCCAGTGGTCGCTGTTAAACAAGAAATGGTGTATAAAGTTTTATTCTGAGTGTACGCATGGAAGCATACAAATATTATTTAATCTATTTAAGGAACAGGAGAATAATACATTCAAATATTTCCATGTTTAAACACTAATTGTCGAAGTGGTCAAAAACATTTTTTTAAATAAACTTCATTACGAAAACGTATGCAGTAGTTGTGTGGTGTGTGGTTGTTTGTGTTGCAGACAAAAAAACCAAAACACCTTTAAACTTCAAAACGCTTCTTTATTTAGAGGATGATGTCAAACTAATGTCATATATATATTATTGGATAGACACGGAGAGGACAGAGAGCAAGACGCAGTATTTAGCGGTTACACTTACAGCAGCAATTATTGGTCAAAAATACCAACCAATCACAGCAAGGTCTGCAAGAAAAAAGTCAAATAAATAGAAAACGGAATCTGTCCTATTCAGTCAGTCTGGAACACGTTGCGTGGGTTTGATTTCCATCATGAAGGCAGAGGGTTTTCTTTAGAGCAGCCAAGTGGTCGGAGCCCCTGGGTCCTTGAAACATCATGTCAAGCATCATGGATTTATTAATGTTACACACACTGTGTCACTAAGAAACATCCCATCAGTTCAATTGATGTTCTAAAACGGATTTAAAGAAATCTATTTATCATCAACTTTTGTTTTTATTTGGTCAAATCTTTATGTAGCACCTAAAAAGATCCACCTTATTGCTACCGCTATGATACCTTGCATGAGTTACGAGTGCAACTTGTGGTTATTCCTTTCACTGAACTGGCATCCGCGATAGTAAGCTTTAAGTTACTACAGAGATTTGGAGGAAATAAGTGGTGTAACGATATAGATGTTTTGCGATGCTCTTTGGGACTTGTAGTTGACTTCTCTTCTCAAGTTGCTATACAAACAGTCTTGTATTTTTCAGTTATGGTCAATAAGGAGATTTTTTCCATCTTAGAGAGTTCCACGTCCGTCCCAGAGTTAGGGAAGCTCCAACAGTCTATAGGAGAAATGTACAGGTTCAGGCTTTCGGCACACCTGATATACTGTAGCTCCGCCCTTCCTGTACAGGACACGAAGTTTGTCTTCTGTTAGAGGAGGGATACAAAAGGAGGCAAGAAAGGGGAGAATTCGGAGGAGGCACAGACAGAAATCTCGGTAACACCGTGGAAGCTCTACCCACTTGGGTGAACAAAAGGCATGCTGGGAAAGAGGAGGTGGTGTTAGCTGTACATACGTATTCTTCAGCCAAACTGATTATTGTACAGTCGATCGTCTTCAACAGAACATCCAGAGATATGAATATTAATTCATTAATAATTCCAGTATTGTACATTAGTGAAATCTGCTGGATGGCTTAATGGCAGAAAAGCAGTTAGAGGGCGCTGTTGTTCCAGAGCAGACGGTTGTTAAGCTCCCACAGTTTCTGCTGAGCGGTGAATGTTAATCCTCTTCAGGAAGGCTGATGGAAAACAGTCTTAATATAAAGTTACAGCAGACATAAGGATGACCTACTGCTGCAGGGAGACAGAAGCAACCGATCAGAGGTTTGGATGAAGTTAATCAGCAGCCCTTCCTTTAACGAGCTTCATTAAGACGGCTCGGTTTAACCTCATCAGGGATCGATTAGCAGTCCTGTGTCCCCCTCTCCAAGTCTTCATCCTGCTGCCTCGCCTCCTCCTCATCATCATCATCATCATCATCATCTTGATCCTCTTTCTCACTCAGTTCCTCTCCGATTACATCCAGCCGTGCCTCCTGCCCGTTTAACACCACCTCCTCCTCCTCCTCATTATGAAGCCCAACCTCCTGCAGCTGCAGCCGTCGCTCCTCCACCAGAAGGAGGCGCTCCCTGACAGCCTCCGCTGCAGCTGCCGTGTCGCTGGGACTCCCGAAGTACTGCTCGGTCCTGAAACAACAACAATTCTAGTTAGGAATGTGTTATACTGTATGAAGTCTGTGTGTTTTTGTGAACTCGCATTTATTACAGCCAAAACATGGGTCCTCACTTCCTGCCACACATTTGCGTCTATATTGGATGGTCCATTGCCAAGACGCGGACAGGAAACACAGGGAGGGAGACGGGTATGACATGCAACGAAGGACCTGTAGTCCTTCAGCTAAAAGGGCACTCTGTTTTAAGTAGCTTTCAACTCATTGTTTTGGTTTCACAACCCACAAATGTTCTGTTTTGGTTCGCTCTCACTGCTCTCATATTATCGTTTTGGCTCCAGCAAGGCTGCTGTTTCCCGTTATAAAGCTCTGATAAACCCACTGCGCACTACCTGCTTAGCATCAAACAGCAGACAGACACTGTTAAGAGACTAAGAGACCAGGAAAAAGAACGTAAAAGAGATGGTGAATATGGTCCGACCCTCGTGTGTGTGTGTGTGTGTATACGTACCCATCAGGGAAGATAACAGGCATGGTCAGTCTGTCCAGCAGAGTTTTCCCCGTAGAGTCGACTTCATCCAGAGACTCTGGGTCCACACATTCCTGCTGTAACACCTGAAACAGTAAAACATGTATGCTTATACTTATAAATGTATACTTTCAATGGCTGTGTATCTGCAATGGTCCATGGTAAGCAGAGCTCGTCAGCTGTTTCTACTGCACAAGCCCTCCAATAAATGCCCCGTTGACATTTTTACTGCTGCTGCAGCACCTGACACATAATAAAACAGTGAGGTCTCTCTCCGGCTGTCTCACCCTCTCTGCGGCGGTGTGAAAGTTCAGAGCCAGCTCCAGTCTTTGTTGTCTCTCCTCGGCGCTGACGCTGAACTGTTTCCAGACCCGGTTGAGTCTCGGCAGAGTGTCTCCGGATGAACGCGTCGTACAGCGCAGAGACTGACAGAGGACGACGGTCGCCTGCAGCAGCTGACGGCCGTAATCATAGGTGCTCTGAAGGATGAGACAGGAGTTATTGCCAGTCTGTTATAATTTTCAGCATTATCTTATCCTTTTTCCATCTCTTAAAGTTGACAGTTTTACATTTTTAGCCATGCTAGCTGTATGAGTATGAGCAGTCTGGAAGTGTCTCACCTGAGCGACGTCCACAAACTTCCTGTGTTTGTCCAACATGGTCCTGGTCTCCTGAGACTCGTCGCCCAGCCTGACGTGGGTCTTCAACAGGGCGTCCAACAGCTCGCCAAGCCACTCTACTGCCTGAACACACACACACACACATTGTCTCATTAATACAGGAAGTATTGTTGTGTGTTTGTGTGTGTGTGTGTTTGTGTTGTTGTTTGTCCTACCTGTAAAGCGTCTTCTTCACATTTGAACAGTTGGACCATCTGAAGCATCTTCAGCCTCCTCACATCCACCATGTCCTCACACCTGCACACACACACAGCTTCATCACATATCCTAACAGTGTAAAGTGCTGGTACCGCCCTTTAGAGGCTGCAGTATTTTTAAAAAAGTATTGTCTCCAGTTGCTGAAATCTAATGCAGTAGTAGAGAAACATTTTATCTTAAAACTAAGTATCATGTTACGAGAAAGAAGCCGCATGTGGTGCCCTGCTGACCTCTGCTTGCGGAGCTGCATCTCCTCCATCACCGACTGGATTTGCTGAACGTTGTCCTGCTGTTCTCCAGCTGGACTCTCCGTTTCCTCCAGAGGCCACGACGGCTGGCCGCACATCTGCTCCATTAACAACCCCCCCTTCTGACGCAGAGAAGCGAGACCTGCCTCTGCACGTAAGATGTAGATGTACATACTTAATAAACGCAAAAACAATATCACGTTATAAACATCACCATTTTAGAGGAGGAGTTATCATTGAGTGCACAAACCGACAGTCTGCAGCTTCTCCTCCAACAGTTTGAGGTTCTGCTGAATTGAAGCTCCATCAGATGGAGCGACGTCAGCACAGAGCATGCCCAGTAGACCGTCCAGCAGCTGGGACAACTGCAGGGACGGACACAGAGCTTTAATTGCTCAGAATAAATCACAGACACTCATTTTCTTGCTATTTGCCCACAATTCGTCTGTAAAGTTGGGGTTTTAGTTTGTGAACAGACCAACAGTTAATCCATCAATTTATCTCCGAGAGATCTGCTAAAAGTCCAAGAAAACCTATTGTGTGTTCTTGTGCTTAGCTAGGCTAAACATGTACTGGACCCAAAGATGTAAACTTTTTTTTAACACAGCTGTTACCATTCTGATTATCTAGTACAAACAGCAGCTTATACAGTGTGCGTGCGTGTGTGTGTGTGTGTGTGCGTGTGTTTGCGTGTGTGTGTGTGTGTGTGTGTGTGTGTGTGTGTGTGTGTGTGTGTGTGTGTGTGTGTGTGTGTGTGTGTGTGTGTGTGTGTGCGCGCGAGTGTGTTTGCGTTACCTCCTGTGTGGTGCTGTGGAAGCCCTGCGCTGCCTGCAGGACGTTCTGTCGGCCCTCCAGCTGAGCGGCCTGTTGGTAGCAGACGTCGCTCAGCTGCTGCTGCAGCGCCTTCAGCTCCACCACCTCCTCCTCCTCCCCGGCACTGAGCAAGGCAGCGATCTGCTGGTTCAACTCAACGTACACCGCAAACCATTCCTGCGCACACACACACACACACAATCAGCTAAGCGCTTACATTTACCACCAGTGTAACTAAAATGGCTCTGTTCCCCATAGTGCAGTGACACAAAACAGAACATACACTAAGCTCAAACTAATACATACTAATGCAACCGTCCTGTAATAAATACTCCCATAATGATGGTTTAATGGTGTTGATTATACTTTTGGTGTATGGTGATGTTGAATTGTATTGCAGTAAACTGAGAGAAGTTTCTAAAATTGGTAATAATTAGTGTGTTCAGTGTGTTGCATTACACTGTGCTGGCTCTCGATCTCCTCGTGTTTCTGCTGGAGGGCCTGAGCCGCTCGCATCGAGTCCCCGATTGCCTGCTGAGTCTTCAACAGCTCTGAACCTGGACCCTGCAGCCAGGTGACCACCTGAGATAAAGAGAGAGAACACAAAATATACAGACTTTGCATTAGGATAAAAAACAGCCAGTCACAGAGCTCCAAATTCAGGCGTATGCACCACTAACAGCAGGTGGAGCGACAGTGACCCAAACTGCACAGAACCAGCCTCCTGACACTGAAGCAGCTCATTTGACTTGATTCAGCAATGATTCATTTTATTATTTACACCAGTGCTTTTCCTACTGTGACATGTCAAAATGTCTGCTGGGATGTTGTTTGTGAGGATCACTAGGAAGTCTCAGAGCGGCAGTGAAGCAGAGCGACCAGCAGAGGGCTCTCATGCTCTACTGGTCTCTGTGGCAGAGTTCAGATGCCATCCAACCCCACATCACATCACATCATATCCTTTTCTTTGATTGTCACTGTCAATAATATTAGTTAATATCAAAATCAATTTTTCCACTTCATGTTTTCCATAAATATATTTAAAGGTTACAGTCAAGCCAACTGAAATAGAAAAGGTGACATTTATATTTACCAGCTCAAAGCAGAACTCAAAAGTTGCATTCCAGTGATTTACTTTAACTCTTTCATCAAGTTGGAGGAGACAAAAGAAAATCTGCACTATGAGTTAAGTTCCAAAGAAACACCGGATCCTAAATTTCCCAAAATGCAACACTCTCTCTCTCAATCTTCGAAACTCCACGTCCCAATTTTGTAATCGAAATGTGAAGTCTCAAATCTGATCCGTGATGACTTCACGTGTAAAATGGGTTGAGCGTCCCTTTAAAATATAATTCCACAGATAAAGTCAGAAAGGAGTGTATGAATTTCCCAAGAAAGAAAAAAAAAATCATTGTTTTTATGATTTTTCAATCATTTATTTGTTTTATTGAATTATCTGATTAAAAATATTTGTATTTTCCACTATATTTACAATGTAAATTAGAGTTACTTGTGGAAATTCTGCGAGTGTGCCTTGGTTGGTGGTGACCTCATGATTTGTGGACACTTATATTCTACAAAAAAAAGATGAGATTATGGGCTCTGCATCATCATCAGTGTATGACTTTGTGGATCAATGTGACAAGTGTAAAAGCGCCTTGAGTGGTCAGAGGACTAGAAAGGCGTTATATAACTACAAGTCTGTTTACCATGTTTGTCTCTTAAGGGCGCGTGTTTGTCTCCTTAATCATATACAATGATTATGATTTTGTTATGAGTTGAAATTGAAATAATCACCACAGGACTATATAGTGAAGAAACATCTGGAACAGTCTCCCCAGATGTGTGTGTCAGTATCATGATTTAATTGTATTTATCAGGTCAGTGATGCCTTAAAGAGCTAACACACAGACACACACACACACACACTTCGATCCAGAACTAGGCCAACCCCCCGACCCTTAAATCCTCCAGACTAGCGACCAACATGCTGCCGTTCCCATAGCAACGCCAGGCTCAACTCCAAGAAAGTGGTGTTACCCATCAGCCCCTGCGGCTGCAGGAGCCCCACTAAACACAGCAGAGTCTATACTTCTACTGAAGTGCTGCCCACTGGCACTGTTTCTAAAGGTTAAAGGTCAAAGACTGGAGGATAAAAGAATCAGGGCAGAAGACTTTTGAAGACTGAGGAGGTTAATACTGTAGCAGATAATGTATACAATGTTTAGACAGTAGTGGACGTGTGGAGGATACATTTACACATTGATACTATAAACTAGAGTCTAAAAAGGTGTATGAGGAGCAGTAACCCCAGTAAAAGGAATAGTACGACATTTGGGAAATACTCTTATACGCCTTTTTGAAGAGAGTTGGATGACAAGATCACGTCCTGCTTCAGCCAGCAGCCGGCTAACTTAGCTGAAAGGAAAATTCTGTTTTAATCCAATTCTAGCGTATTTAGCATAATTGTTTGTTCGATTGTGGCTTGGACTAGTCTGTTGTAGAGATTTGGGGAAAAGAGGACTCATGCATAACAACATATATCCAGACAAGTTACAGGAGCCTCCTCCTCCCAAATACGCTACAATTTCACAACACTTGTCTCTAAGTCTAGCTCAAAGTAAACACAGAAAGTAGCCGCCTAGAACGGCCATTATGGCTAAATAGGGATCTACATCCGGGGCACTTTGCACATGGGTTTGTCTACGTATGTGAAGCATAGACCGGACACAGGGGGGAAACAACTAGTCTGGCTCAGTCTAAAAGGTTTAAAAAAAAAAGAGAATCCACCTACCATTATTGCCTCAGTCATGTTTTAGTTTTGCTACAATTTGCAGAAAACAAAAACAACCAAAACCATGAATCATCCCCAAGGTTGAAGAAACTCTGGATACTGGCCAATACAGGAAGTGAAGCCAAACAGAGTTTACAAACGGCATGATGACACATCAGTTACAGACGGAGACACGGGCTCTCCGCTGCCCACACACCTGTTTCACACGTGTCCGTTACCTGCATGACTTTGGCGTGGATCTCGTCCAGCTGGGTGCGTTTGTTTCGCTGCCTGCAGAGCTCCTGGTATCTGGTGTACTGCTCCCTGAGCGAGTCCAGCAGCTTCATCACCTGAGGCTGAGCCAGCAGCTCCTCCTCCATGGGACACCAGGCTGGACCTGGGGGTCAGGGGTCAGAGGTCAAAGAGAGGTCAGGTAGCAGACATGAGGGGGTTATGTCCAGGACGCCTTATTTATTGTCTTGTGTACAAAAAAGTGCAGGTTATGTTCCTTTTTGGGAGCGTTTTTTCTTCAAACAGCTTGCCTTATCATGAAAAAGACAACTACATGCTCAAAGATAACGCAAACCCTTCAGCCTTAATGTGTTCCTAGAACTCAAGCAGTCTCCGCAGAACCCTCATACACTGCACCACACTGTAGTAGTCTGCCTAGTTCTCTGAAACAACTGAATGGTCATCTGTCTGAGCCGGAGCAGCACAGTTGACACCTGAGATGGATGACAGCTGCTTCCTCACCTCCCTGTCCTCCTCCACCTCCCTCTGAGCCGTTAAAACGACGCTGCTGCAGCTCCGACAGCAGCTCATGACCTGCAAACAGACAGGGGGGGGGGGGAGTTGAGATTTAAAAGACTGTTGAAAAGCATCTGAAACAATCATCAGTGTTTATGTACATGCTGTTCTATTATGAAAGGAGCTGGTAGAGGGAGGAGGGTGGTACCACAAACAAAGACTCCTTTCACCTCTTTCCAACACACAGACACAGGCTGCTCAGTACAATGAACGCAGCCATCCATCCATCATTCATCCATCCATCATTCATCCATCCATCCATCCCGAGTGTCTATTTAGCTTCAGGTCTCAGTAGTAAGTGACTAAGACTTCTCCTGCTCTCCACCTACACCCTGCAAGTCAGGGCGAGTCCAAAGGCCCTGACAAGGAGAGTTACTTTGGCTGCTTGGATCCACAGTTCTTTCAGTCACAAGTGAGAGTAGTTGTGTACACAATACGCAAAAACGTAGGGTGCTGGTTGGTTTATCATTTTGACTGTATGAGCTTTAATTTTTCCTGCATTGCACTGCGAGGGGAAACACTCCTTTAACATGAGAAAAATCTGCCACTTTCATAGTTGATTGAAGTGTTTTTATTTCCTTTGTGCACAGAAGATGATGCATAATGTAGTGAAATTAAAGGGTAGGTGCACATTTTTTCAGGTCTGTCCTAAAACATCAGTCAGGAGCCCATTTGAACATTGAAAGTGGTTTTGCTTGCTCTAATCATTCCTTCTGTTCAAACTGCTCATTAAAGGATTTATTCCGAATGCGTTTTGGTTGCGAGTGATGGAGGAAAAAATGTATTAAACATTCATCCGAAGTAAAAACGAAGCTTCAGCAGTCTGAGTTGGACAAATCAAGTGGAAGTTAAGGTCTTTTGAGTAAAAAATGTCCTCTTTGTGTTTCCCTGTTGTGCTGTGGGGTGCGGGTGGTATCTGAATTGGTAACATGTAAACTTGCCATCACTTTAATAAACTGACGTGCATGTTGGAAAGGGGCTTAAGTGAGCGGAGATGATATTTACCGGTCTGAAGGACAGTCTCAGGGTCAAAGGACGGCAAGAGGGCGCAGTCAGCTGATCTGCAGAGGACGGAGAGACACACAGCTCTGGATTTCATCTGTCTACTGTTAGTACATGTTAATCTGTGTGTGTGTGTGTGCGAGTGCTTACTTCTCCTTGTCCACCGTGCTGCCCTTGTCACTGTCGTTGATGATGGACAGCTCGTCCAGCAGTGACGTCGACTCCTTGGTGAACTTTTCAAAGACCTAACAACATAGAAAACAACCACGCTCAGACACGGCACCAGGTTACCACACACCGAATGTGAATGTATTCAAAATAAAATACTGACCAGTCTCTTGTTGAGCCAGTCGTTGTGGTCGTAGTCCAGACTTCCTCCAAAGTCGTCCGTCAGCTGACAGGGCTCAATGTAACGAGTCAACTTATTGGCCGAAACCAGGATCACCTGACAGGAAGCACAGACAACAGCAACATTTGGATCTTCGGGTGTAAAAGAGACGTAAGTAATCTTCTATCCCGATATGAATACTTTCTTAACTCGATAATGATATATATCAGCATATAGCACGTTCTCTGGTAATTCAATAAGTAAACAGTCCATATGAAATAACCACATGGTAAAGCCTATTTTTGTGTATTAATTTATATATTAAAAATACTTACATACAAATGAAAAATACTGAGTCTTTCCTCATTTAATTAAGAACTTTAGTGCAAAATATGAAATCAAAATATTCACACACAAATGGGAAGCTAGTATGTGCTTGTTATTATCAGTTTAGATGAAGTTATTGTGTATCACGATATATCAAAATATGATTTCACAGCCCTTCTTAGAGTATTTAGATAGAACCACCATCCACCCAGAGAGTGACTAGATGCCCCCCTCTTTTTATTGTGTACAGATAATTGTTGGTCTTCCACAAGTCTCTTTTTACTTTTTTGCAACAGTGTATGCATGAAATGTTGTTGTTTGTGACAGAATATTCAATAAAAAGATGTGTAAAAAAAAAAATATATATATTTATATGATTTCACTACAAACGATGTCATCAAATTATCCTTCAAATGTTCATGGTTAGTGTGACTCTTACTGTGTATTATATAATCAGCTGTGAAACACAAGGGTTTGAAGAACAATGACGAACCATGAAAATGTCAAACTTACCCTAAATGTATAACCTTTTTTATGGAAATGGTTTACTTGCAGGTAGATCCCTGTGTTCTATCTTTTGTAAAAACACAACCAGTGGCTCCTCTTATGTAACCTCCTCAGATGATTCTCTCAGCACACCATGTACTGATACTGTTGACATGACTTTGCCTGTGTAAAACATCATTTTATAAGCTTTTCTTCTTGCATGTTTCAATATATTGAAGCAGCCGTAATGTTGGATACAAGATATTCAATGATGGGTAGACATAATCGAGACAATGGTTGCTTTTCATTCCACAAATTGTGTTTCCTCGCTTCTCTGCCCTCCAGCCAGTGACCCAAAAAACTGACCGAGGTCGGCGATAAGGGAGGAAAAATGTGTCCCGGAGGAAACGAGGGGTAAAAAGAGCGGAACCACAGGTGCATCCTGAGTTATTTCCTGGACGGCAGCACGCCTTTGATCAGAATGTGTTTATTGCAGCTTAAGGGCAAATAAAATCAGCACCAATTGAGGCTTCAACAACTGGTAATATTGTTTAGGTGATTAAATTAGAAGATGTGCGGGACGTCCAATCACGTCTTAACAGCTGTACAGTCACAGTTATTATTAGCCGTATAATCTCAGCCTGTAATGTATTCAACTCACACAGTTCATATTGTATCTATTGTAGTGTAGGCTGGACGGTGTGGTCAAAATCTCATATCATTTCATATCTTGATAACGATATATACCATGATATAGCATTTTTTCTGGTAATTCAATAAATAAATAGTTTATGAAATAACCACATGGTAAAGTCTATTTTGGACAATTTAACTTTAGTGCAAAATTAACATAATAGGGAAAAAGAATAGATTTTTTCAGCTATACGGTGACTGCTACATGCATTCACACAAATACAGAGTAATTACATGAAGCAAATTTGAGTTAGGGGCGGTAGTAGCTCAGTCCATAGGTGGCTGGGCTGGGAACCGGAGGGTTGCTGGTTTGAGTCCCTGTGTGGACCATGAATGGAGTGTGAACTGGTGGCTGGAGAGGTGCCAGTTCATCTCCTGGGCACTGTCGAGGTGCTGTTGAGCAAGGCACTGAACCCCCAACTGCTCGGGGCGCCGGTCACTATAAGCCCCCTCGCTCTAACATCTCTCCATTGGTTGCATGTATATAGGTCCTATCTGTGCATGTGTGTGTCTTGAATTTCCCCATTCATGGGACTAATAAAGGAATTCTTCTTCATCTTAATGTGCTTGTTATTTTTAAAGTGGATGACGTCATTTTGTATCTCAATATCTGGTTTCATCGCAATACACTTTCATTGAAAGACAATTAATTATCATATTGAATTATCGCCCAGCTTTATCGTAGTGTATTAATATCTACCCATTACTGCTGCACCAGGTATTTACTTTAAAACTGTTTAAAACTTTCCTTTTTCTACACATATATCACAGTTGAGCGTCCTGTGTGTGAAATACAGTTCCTTCATCCTCATAAATCTCTCCCCGCTTGGAGGAAGAGTCATGAGGGAGATGAGGATCCACGTTAGACGAATGGAAAAGCACAGCACAGGCACATTACCTCTGGTGCCCCGCTATTGGTTGATTCAGTATTCGAGGACGGGCGTTCTGGGAAGACATAATTATAGTCTCTTGTTTTCTTGGGGAATCACTGCAGTCAGCGCTGAAGAATCAAACTGATAATGGATCACAAGACAGACTTCTTCAGCCTCCCAGAGCGCTTTCTAAGTCTGGATATAGAGTGTTCAGTGTTCACTAACAGCTGATCTGAGGTTTAACAAAACACCGTTCTAAGTTTAGCCAAACATTTAGACATTTATCAAATTTGTGTCTGTGTGTACAACCTACTTGTTTTATCCTTTCATATTATAACCCATTAAGGCACTCTGGACTGCACTTGGATGAATAAACTGCTTTACAAATAAACCTGGACAGCCAGACAGCTGGTCCTGAGTTGTTCTTCCAGCTGTCACTGCAGCAGATGCTCTCAGAGAAATTGGACGCAACTCTCGTTGTGTGTGAGAGTGTGTGAGAGTGTGTGTGTGTGTGTGTTTAAATGTTAGGTCTGGCTTCAGAGCAGCTGTATGACACACACCCCACTGTGAAATCCACACACAAACTCCATAGTTTAGATGAGTCACATTTCAACAGTCACTGGAATCTCAATCTCCCTTCCAGCAACTATGTGTGTATGTGTGTGTGTGTGTGTGTGTGTGTGTGTGTGTGTGTGTGTGTGTGTGTGTGTGTGTGTGTGTGTGTGTGTGTGTGTGTGTGTGTGTGTGTGTATGTGTGTTAAAATAAAGTGAATAATTGACAAACTCAATCCCCGCACATAATTTATGAAAGCATGTAAACAATCATGCAACGCAATGTTCATGATCCAAGCTCTCAAATGTCAGAGTGTCCTTGAACGCACCATCAGGGACAGTCTCTGCTCTCAGCACACAATGATGAACTGCACTTTGACTTAAAAATAATGTTATCTAAACACTCTGATGGATTATCTATTTTTATCTGCAACAACTTTCAAGTTGCTACACACCCACCAACTTGCTCTAGTTACCGTGGCAACAACCACGGAGCCAACACGGCTGCCGAAATCTGGGTCACAGGGATTGCCGATCCGTCAGTAAAACCATCTGTTGTAATAGAGGAGGAGGAGGTTGGCCGAAAATCACACTCTCACACACTCTCACACACTCTCACACATACAGAGACACACAAAGACACACACAGACACACAGACAGAGAGACAATCGACCTTGGCTCAGGTTTCCAGCAGCATTCAGGACAGTTAATGATCCTCAAGGTTATCACAACTGGCTCAGCCTCTTTCTGTGTGATATCAGATAACAGTACTACAATAATAACAGTGCTTCAGTAATTCAAGTGTGTATGTGTGTGTTTTTGTGAGTTTTGGGCAGAAATGTCCTCACAAGAGCAAAAACTGGAAATACACACAGCTTGGTTGTCTCTGAAGTTATTTCAAAGGTAGAAGAAAAACCGGGCTCTTCAAACTGGTTCTGGTTCAGATCAGATATAAAGACTTTTGCCTTTAGACATAACGGGATAACCAGTCAACAATATGAAACTACTGAATACTATATAGGGAAAAGAGGCGCAAAGGTAGACCAGACACACAACACCCACTTAAACAATAGAGGTTAACATTCAAAAGAGATCATAATGAGTGCTTAAGTTGTCAAAAGTATCAATAGTTTTATACTGTTCAATACCACATATGCACCGCAGCAAGATCATAATATAAAACGACCATAATACATTAAACTTGAACCTTGACACTTGACAAAAATAAGCCTTTTTAATGTCAGGTACAAATTTTTTTTAAAACCACAAAGACCTCTAATTCTGGGGCACCCGGTGGCTGAGTGGTTGAAGCAGCTGCCCCATGTAAAGAGGCTGAAGGTCCTCGAGGCAGCAGCCACAAGTTGGACTCCGACCTGGGGCCCTTTGCTGCATATCTACCCCTCTCTCTGTCACCCCATTTCCTGTCCGTTCTAAATAATCAAGGCTCGGCAAACTGAGTTAAAATGATCTTTAAAGACCTCTGATCCCAAAATAATTTCAGTCGTCAGCTGAGGGACTCACCTCAAAGCCCAGGCGGTCTTTCTCCTTCCAGAAGCAGAAGTGTGTGACCTTCTTATCCCAGAATTCATCTGGCTTCACCACGCAGACCAGCGACACCTCGGCCGGAATCACATTCTGAAACAGCATCAAAAACATCATCGTCATCATCATCCTCAGCTTTTAAAACACCCTGACAAAGTAATTAAAGTCACTCATGTCATTATGGGGACCCGTAATATTTCTTTACCTGCAACATGAGCACCACAGTCTTCACGATGTTCCACTGAGACTTCCGTCCGTCCACGATGACGGTGAAACCCCGAGCCTTACACTTCTCACTAAGAGAGAGAGGAAACCGTTTAGAAGACAAATATACAACTCAAACTATTAACAACATACACCGATATACACTCACAGTTTGTTGTATTCCTTCTTTTCCACAATCAGCGTGTTAATTAAGATGAATGTTAAGACGGCTCAGAAGTGTCAGAGCGGTGCATTCATGTCCGGTTGTTTAAATTGGAGAGATTAGTTTCCAATTCAGAGGTTAGCTTCAGAACGCAATTCTGTTTTATAGCCAAAACTTCCAAACTCTAACAGACTTTAAAACACAATAACGTTTTCTTTTCATGGATGATTCAAGTTCATTACGTGAGTCTAATATTTGTTCTTTGGGATAACATTTCTATCATTCATGATAATCAAGTAATAAAGATTATTTGTATAATAATACTGAATGAAGAATTTCTATTGAGCACCTTTCATGACATAAAATGCATCAAAGTGCAAAGTAAAAAGAAATCAGCAACACAAGCATAAAACAGAGTGAAAAAAGAGCAAAATTAATAAATATATGAAGTCGGAAAAGATAAAATAGTAATAGTAAAAACAAGTTGATAATGCTAAAAACAAGTTTAAGACATAAAAGCCATAAAACGAGAATAACAGTAGAAGTTAAAATGGATAAAATGAATGTGGAAACGAATTAAAAAGCAATATATATATATATTAAATATGTTTTGTACCGTTTCTTAAAAATATAAACTGAGGTTGCTTGTTCCAAACTGTCGGACCAGCATTACAGAGTGTTTCACAACATTAAACACAACAATGAATAACCAGGTTACTTTAAGGGAAAACAGGAATAAACTAGGATGATTACACTGTACCCTGTTCTAAGCGTTGATAATAAAGTACAGTGCAACTCAACAGTGAAGAATAAAAAGATGAACCTCATCGTGAAAGGAGAAATTATACATAAATTATACTTTCTTCAAAGGTTATTTAAAATAGATAGTGTTGCAGCAAGCCGGAGTTCCTCAGGCAGGTTGTTGCACAGCTGCGGTGCCCTGACAGCAACGCGTGGTCCCCTCGGCGAGTACAACACGCTGCGGTGCTCTTGGATCACTGTTATCATACGTAACTAATACAAACCACATCCAAAAATACAAAGTGAAAATATGGTATTGGCTCCATTGTATTAGAATAAAAAGGGCAAGTATGCACTCGCTGCAGGAGAGACTGTAACACCAGTGTTGCATTATGAGTCGATTGTAACCTTGATGCATTTTGAAGGGAAAAACATTCCTGACAAGTAATAACGAGTTGCAAGCATCTGCCAACATCTGTACTGCAGAAATCAAACAGAGGCTGAATCATCTGTTAAGCTAACAAAAAGTACCGCTGTCAGAGAAGGTCAAAGCCTCGGAAAGCACCCGGAGAAAATCCTTCTGACATGAGACTCTCCGGTAATAGCTCGGGATAACTTTTCCGACATGACTAATCTGAAAATGTATCCTCCAAAAACAGCTGTTGGAAGGGGAGGGGGTTGTCTTATAAATTCAGACCACCATGATGAGATCCATGTTGTAATAAACCGGCATCATCCTTTAAGCCTTTTACGGTACGGCTGAAAACGCTGGATTCAGACACCGGAGCCAAGATACAAAGTAGAGATGTAGCAGGTGCTTCATAGACGACATAACTCCAAACATACCTGGGGATGCTGAGCAGGTAGTCCAGTGTGGCGCTGAGCTCCTCCATGCTGGTCTGATCTGAACTGAGAGGGATGGTCAGGATCAGACCACTGCGCCGGTCTTTGCCCCCTAAAGAGATACAGACCAGTTCAGATTACTCACCAAACTAGGGATGGTAATAAAGAACCGGGAACAAATTTGCCTCGGACATTATCAATTCTTTAGTTCAATGCCGGCATGTTTTCCTGACAGTTGCACATTGTTAAACAATGACATCAGACTCATACGTCTGATCTCCTGGAACAAGAAGGAGTTGTCAAAAACAGTTATGGTGACTCTGATTGTGCACAACAGAGTTAATTCTCATGAAGTCATGGCGAGGAGGAAGAAACATTAGCACCACGCAGGCATGCAGAGCAGATTTTGACTTTAAAAACCCTGGAAACTTAAAAAGAAAGCTGTCAAATATTCTCTCATTTCGTCTACACTATGCTCAGACTCAGACAAATAAAACAATTAGTTAATTGACACTGAAAACCTGTGATGGCCGGCCTTTTTTACCCACAGGAAACCGATCAGGAATCAATGAAGGAATCCATAAAGAATTGGACCGGTAAGCAGAATCTTACTGGTATCAAAAAATGTTCCTTAAACCAAACTGCACCAACTAAGACTGTGCAGTCCTCACATGCAGACATACTGTGTCATGGTGTGTGTGTGTGTGTGTGTGTGTGTGTGTGTGTGTGTGTGTGTGTGTGTGTGTGTGTGTGTGTGTGTGTGTGTGTGTGTGTGTGTGTGTGTGTGTGTGTGTGTGTGTGTGTTTTACCTGACAGAAACGCCAGTTTCTTCTTGAGGATGGGGAGCATGCCGGTCGCTTCCGCGCTACTGTTGGACATCTGTAGACACACACGCGCACAATACGTTACGGATTTGGTTCACAGTTTTTTTCCAGGGCTACCTTAAAATGACATTCACGTGCTCATATGTGCACCGAAGTTTCAGTCGCTCTAAGTTTTACTCCTGTAAGACACGTCCACGACCTCAGACACTGGTTCCAGGTTGGGTTGTCAAAAGTATTGATACTTTTTTGACACCCCTGTGTTCAAAGCGATACAATGTCTGTGATGAAGTCACACATCGAGATATCGTCATACCCGTTTATGTCGCCTTTACTGACAATAACAACATAACTCTCTGAAAATGCTGAAACACCTGAAGGAATATATTTGAATACTGTAGTTTTGGTTTTAATCATCATATCGCCCAGTGAAGTGACCACACATATACCATCAAAACAGTATAAAAATAACGTTGTATGTATTTTCTTTATCATTTCTATCACGATGTCTAACTGGCTATAGTTAATTATCCATCGGATCCTATCAAAAGTGCCGACTACGGTTCGATTTTCAACCCAAGGCTGCACGGATGAAACAGCGGGGAAGAAAACCCGCTGTTCCATAACCTGTGGCTGTTGTGGCATTCTCCCCAGCAGCGAACCCACCACGTGACTGGGGGCACAGGCACAAATAGATTCTGCATCAGCCCTGTGTAATATCCTATTTTTTCCCCCTTTGCTGTGATATTGCAAGAGATATCAAGTATCGTTTTTTATATTAGTGTTGTATCTAGGTTTAATATCCTGGTGACAGGCCTCAGACATGATCTCACAGCTTTGTAAACTACCTCAGTGCTCAGAGGACAAACACTGTGCGTCAACGTGTGTGACAGTCGTATTAAATCAACTACTACTGGGTCACCATTAAACACCGCAGCAGCACAGACACACTACGGACGTGGCTGAAGTGCTATGTGATTATTACGGGGACGGCTCGGCGGTTTCCAAAAGTGTTTTCTCTCAACTGCCGTTTCTGATTCTTGGCTTCACATTCACCTCCGTCTGTGACTCACTGTCTGTTTCATCAGTGTGTGTTCGATGACAGCCAGTAAATCAGTGCGTTTGTATTTCTGTCCGTTGGTTGTCATTTGGTGCAGCTGTAGTGTGAACTGGAAACCAACACAGAAATGGGTTTTCTGTGTCCAACAGTGAACATCTCAACACAGATGTTGGTTTAACATCTGTGTTTGTTCCAACCCTCTCTCTCTTTCTGCACTTTGCTGCTTTAAATGAACATTGTTTTCATTGTTTCATCATTAAATGATAGATTAGGTTAGCCTTTCCCCCCCGTTACCATTCTTTATGCTAAGTGAACCACCTTGTTGCCCCAGCTTCATGAGAGTGGTATCTTCTCATCTCTCAACAACAAAGTGAATCAGCGTATTTCCCCCTAAAAAGGCGAATCACTCTTTCAGTTTTACTGTTCATTTGCTGTTTTCATTGTCTTTTGTGATTATTAGTATGAATCATGCACTGCTGATAATTTAGGACACAGCAGCTGGTGAACCACACTTTGATCCATGCACTGAACTGTACTTTAAAACTGCTTTAATTACACTGTTTCCACTTTTGCTTTATTATAGAATGTGTGTATCTATAGTGTATTTATACTTTATACTATATACAGTCGTATTCTCAGGCTCGAAAATGTTCTTAATCGTGTCCTGACACTTCTTTTGTCACATGGACGTGTCATAACGGGGCCCAAATTAAAGACGTATCTCTATATTTATGGTTTTCGTTTGGGGTAATGTTGTGTCCCTGGCCTTGGATCGTGTGCGTTTAGTGTTAACTTCATGTATCGATGCTTCTTTTTTACTAATTTTACCCTAAAAACCAAAGCCAAGTCAACAAATCTGGTTATTTCACATAAAAGGTAAGTGAGTAGGGATCTCAACAAGTTGTCACATGCACCAACCAGGATTTATCAATTCAAATCTGATAACAGTTGATTTACGGGGAAATCTGAACAAACTACACGCACAGTCCTGATGAAGCAGATTCTTTTAGCTTTACAACTTTTAAATAAATTTAAAATGTGTTAAGTTTAACTTAACTTGTTGCTTTTGTAGTCAGAAAATCATTATAGAGGGGAAAAAATCAAGAAACCCAATATTCACGGGCTTTGGTATTTTACTATTTGATTTGTTTTAATAGATACTTTTATTAAACATGTTAATAAATGTATCATTTGTGTTTGTACTCTGCTACACTTTAATTATTTGATAGAAATGTTATTATTATTATCCTCATTAGAAACATCCTAGTAGTAATAGCAGTGTGGGGGTACCTGCGACTTTTCCAAAGTGAAAATAAAGCACTTTTCCAGCATTTGAAGGCGCAGTTTCAAGCTTTTCCAGCACCTTACAGCTGTGGTAGATGCCATATATACATAGAGTACAAACAGTACACTGATTATTGTACTTCTGCATCACATTAGATGAATGTTATTGTGCTTTAAACAACTAAAATCCTGTTTCTACAGAAGGCTCAAATGAGAGATGCATGTGTTAAGTGTGTCATCTGTTTGTAAGTAGACTTATATATATATAGCTCCTATATAAGCTGCATTTCAGGCACTTTTAGCACTTCCCCGTTGAAAACCCCAATGTTTCCCAGCACCAGTAAGAACCCTTTTGTATCTGTGTTGATAATAAATGAGCGTGGTTCCTGCAGCACCAGTCAATCCTGCTGCAGGGCTTCATCTTCTTCATCACCACCCTCCTCCTCCTCCTCCTCCTCAGCCTGCGGCCTGGCTGCAGCAGCAGGACAGCCCGGCCCGGCTCGGTTTGTCTCGGCTTGGTTCGGCTCGGCCCACAGACACAATGACCTACATTCAGCAGTTGTGTGCTGCTGCTGCTGCGGCGGGTCTAACCTCCTCTCCCCTCAGCCTCCATCCACCCGGTATCGACAACTTTGGGATCGATCAGAAATCAGTATCGATCCGGCGGATTTTCTTACCTTTCCGTTAAATCCGCAGCATTATACTGTCCCGATTCTTCTCCCTGTCCTCTTCTCCTCCTCTCCTCCCGTGTCCCTCCTTCTCCTCAGCAGCTCTTCTTCTTCTCCTCCTCCTCTTCCTCCTCCTCCGGGTTTATCTATCAGCAGATATTCAATCTGTTTTCCATTAAACCCTGGGGAGCTCAGTTTGTTCTCCTTTAGCTTTGAACAACAGTGGAAACACACAGGGAGCAGGCGGTGGAGCTCGCTCTTCTGCGCAGCCGCAGTGAAGCCCGATAAAACAACGCGACTTCTTGTGAAATGTCCTTCAAAGTAAAAGCCCGCAACCAAAGAGAAGTTGTTTTCCTAATGTGTATTGAATTACATTTCTTATCCACTGTTACTTTTATTTACACTTTGTGATTTGAATGAATGAATAAATGTTAATTGCTCTTGTTCTTTTTGTTCTCCCTTAGAGATAGGGTGAGAAGTTCAGCCATCCGTGAGGAACTCGGAGTAGAGCCGCTGTTCCTTTGCGTTGAAAGGAGCCAGTTGAGGTGGTTCGGGCATTTAGTAAGGATGCCCCCTGGGCGCCTCCCTAGGGAGGTGTTCCAGGCACGTCCAGCTGGGAGGAGGCCTCGGGGAAGACCCAGGACCAGGTGGAGAGATTATATCTCCACACTGGCCTGGGAACGCCTCAGGATCCCCCAGTTAGAGCTGGTTAATGTGGCCCGGGAAAGGGAAGTTTAGGGTCCCCTGCTAAAGCTGCTGGCCCCGCGACCCGACCCCGGATAAGCGGATGAAGATGAGATGAGATGAAATGTACTCTAGTTGGCTTTAAAAGACTTTATAAGAATGACATCATTTCTCGTTACAGTATGGAAAACTAAGTTTAATGATTTTGCTCTATTTTGGGTTATGCACTGTGCACTATTCTTTATTTGGGTGTGATCAGAAATGTAAATGTACTGATCAGTTTCAAATATCTGTGATCTGATCCTTTTGTATTTATAGGTATTTTTTAAGGTAAAAGCGGTAGGGGTCACCCTTTCGTTTATATAAGCTTGATATATACCAAAATAAATAAATTCACTCATTCATTCATTCATCTCTGTTCATCTTTATTTATCCTCCATACTCTTCTCTACACTTAGCTTATTTGATTTCATTTTCTGTGAAATTCATTTAAATTGTATTCTTATCTTTACTGTATATATATTTAACTAAGAGTTTATTGTTTACTGTTTATTGTTTTACTTTCTAATATATATACTGTTTCATATTTCTATTTTTACAAATAAATGTTATGTTAAATATGTTTTGTACAGCTGGAGTTTGCAACAAAAACAATTTATTATTAATGTATTTCTGATTCTGATTCATATATATTTATTTAGCTAAGAGTTTATTGTCTATGTACTAAACGGTATTTTTTATTCCTCCTTCTTTTCTACACAAGTGCTGTGAAAGCTGCATTAAAAGAGAGAAGTCTTGGTCTATTTTGTATTTTCATGTTTGAAGCACAGGTTTGAAGGCCCAGTTTCCTCGTTTCCGGTGAAACCCTGTGGAGCTTCATGAAGCTCAGCGCTGCGTATCGTGGGCGGGGCCACAGACAGAGAGGCCACGCCCCATCCAGTTCATACCACTGAGGCATTCAGGTGCCCTCAGAAACCGCAGAATCCGACGCTCAGGATCAGATTTAGGTTCAAATAAAAGAGTAAACTTAAACACAAAGTATACAAAATGCCATATAAACGATGCAAAATAAACAATGAGTATATTAAAAAATCGAATTACTTAACTTTGATTCATTAATTTATTCATCACATTAAATATATACACGTCATATGTTTCTTCATTGCACAGGTAGAAACCCAACAATACATTCTTTAAATACACAACTAAAAATTCAAGTTCATGTAACCAACTGGAATCACGTAATGTAGCAGTGCTACTGCTACTGCAGCTACCCCCTTCTGGAGGTCATCCCTGTGTTCCCTGGGTCTGATGTTCCTCGGTCGCATAAGCCTCGGCCTTCGCAGATTTAATTCAGCATTTTGTTAGGGCTAGAGGTCACGGTTAGGGTTAGGGTCAGGGTCAGGGTCAGGGGTCAGGGTTAGGGGGTAGTGTTAGGGTCTACATAAGCCTATTTTCCGGGGAATTCAGCACTGAATGTGGAAAAAATAACAGACCGGGGAACATAGGACCCTTTCTTTTTTAAAAAAGAAAACGAGGCCTGATGTCTCCTGGTCACATACAGAGCGGGGAACATAGGTACACTTCTTGCTGCTGCTACAGGAATCTGTACAGTATGTACATTCATCTTAACTTTCACCTCAAATTCATGTTTATGATTTATATGTCTTTCTACCCTGGTCTGCTGAAACAGACTGCTACATTGCCATGTTTATCATCTCAAGTGCACCAAGGCTTCAATCCATGAATTAAACCACAGTAAACTAAATCTACAGCAAATTAATTAAGCTGCTATGTCATTTCAAGTGTCCATCTTAAAGTTCTGCTGACTTCTGGGACTCCTTATTTTCAGCAAAAGCTTTCAAAAGTTTTCATTTGTCTCCTACTTTTACACAGGAGTCTGTCCCTGCTATAGCATGTAAAGACAAAGGTGTCAATGAATGCATCATTACCTGCGTCCTCAAGACTTCATACAATACAACATCGTTTTGGTGGTTTTTGCAGTTTAAGTGTTGTCCGTAGTTTTGTTTTTTCATTCTTTGTGTGTCAGGAGTCTTATAGGTGAGTAGTGCAGATGATCTCAGGTGCAGTTGTCTGGTCTTTAGATGATTTCCCATCATCCTTTGGAGGAGGCGTGGAGGCCCATGGCCACCTGAACCTGGAAGCCAGATGAAGAGATTTGTTTTAATCAGGCTGAACATACGCAATGATTTTATCCAATTGTCAAGTGTTTTATTTTACATTGCACGTCTTGTTCTGTATTTTGAATACAAATTTAATATACATCTTTTTGGTTCTTCATTGACAGCTCCTGTCTCTGTTCTTGGGTCTTTGCTATGTTTTGTTGCATCCATTTAAAACTCTGCTGTTTCCTTCTCTAATGAGAGCTGAGCTGCAAAGATCTAAGGCGCGCTGTGTTTTTCCACAGAGCAGTAAAAGGCACTGATGACGTCTTCGAGGTGTACCTGTTTCTGCTTGTATTATTTCTGCTTACAATGTTTAAAACGTCTCTTGACTTGCACTGTGTTTATTGTTAGGCACCAAATTGGCAAGACAAAGTCCTTGACTGTGCAAACCTACTTAACATATTTATAAAATGGTTTCTGATTCTTCTGATATCCTGTTGTGTATACGTGTATTTGAATAGTTTCAATGGTCCATAGTCAAATTTGTGGACTTTTTTTTTTTACTTTTTCCTAAACGATCACATCACCACTTAAATGTGCAGACTGACCGCTGTGTGAGCGCCATCTGCTGAATGGTGTCGGGCAGCGGCTGTCTGAAGGTCTCTGGCAGGAAGACACAGACAGCAACACTGAGCACTGACAGTGAACCCACAACGATCCACGGCAGGAACTGGTTGAACACAGCTGGAGAAAAAAACAAAACAGATCAGTGAGTTCTTACTTTTTTCAGATGAGCATTATATTCATCCAAATAACAAAATATAAATATGTTAAAGATAGATAAGATAAACCCAAAACTGTGTGGCTAGATTTAACTAAGGGGACTTTTTTCATTTTGGTGAATGCATGCATGCAATGCATCACAGGAGCAGCCTCACAGCCACTAATCCAGCTGGTATTGGCACTACTGCGACTATAACAAATATTAAGTTGTAATAAGTTACTCTACATACTACATAGTAGGATGTATAAAGTGAAATGTCTCACCCAGCTGCAGCAGGTACGGGGAAACAGAGGACCCCACTCTGGAAAACATGGCACAGGACGACATTGCTGTGTTCCTGATGACTGTGGGAGACAGCTCACCAGTGTACATGTACAACACACCGGTGCCAGCCAGAAGGCCAAATTTACCGAGCAGCACCAGGGTCATGGTGAGAGCTGGCTGACCTGCAGGCAGGAGGAGGGCTGTACGTTAGTGATGGGGAGAAAGGAAGTATTTCTGAAGCATTGAACAAACATGAAGCAATTCAATGTTCACTAAAACACTCACACTAAGGCCTGTCACGCTTTGTATTTCTTGATATATGTACAGTAGTGTGCATGTGGCTGAAATAAGAGGGATATTTTGCATATAAAGAGTTTGGAGGGTGGCGTCTTATTTTTAGCTTTTCCAAAACCACCCGGTCAAAATTGCAAGGACTAAATTAAAGCCCTGTGTTTATCTGCACGACATGAGCTTCAATCGTGAGCGTGCGTGGCCGCCAAGATTACTACATCATTTACATCAGAAACCTAACATTAGTTTCAAAGCTGAGGAGGAGCTGAACCAAACTCCATTATTTTGTAGGACTGTATTATATTGTAATACAAGTACTGGCTCTACTCTGCAATTCAAGAACCATGCGGCTACCTTTTTCCATGTCTTCTTCATGGATTATCAATCAGTGGGGATGTTGACTTTTTGCGTGGGACATACAATTTCATGTATCTAGCTTTTAAGCGCACATTTAAAGGTTCCCTGTGCAGTTTTTGACCTCTAGTAGTGCTATGGAGCTGTTTTTCTATTAGTGGGTCCTCGATACAATTCAAAATTTCTGCCAGTGGTTTCCCACTAATTACTAATGGTAATTTATAACAAGATATGCAGAAATGTGCCAGCAAAGGAGGGAAGCTTGAAAATGACACTAAAATCCATTAAATGGTTTAGTTTTTTGAAAGAAACTATTATTGTAAGCAATAAAACTACTATATAGTTAGCTGTTCACTTTAAGAGAGCTGTCTTATTTCCTCTTTTGCATATTTACCAAAAAAAAGTATTTCTTATCCGAGTACTCAATTAATCGGTGGAATAACTGGTGGAATACTCGATTACTAAAACAATCGATAAGTGCAGCCTCAGCGACAATCGTTGTTTCAGCTGGCGAAGAAATGAAATGCTGCTTTTGTCCATCACTGTCTCCAACCAAGGAAGTGAACTGCATATGTGGTGTGCACGATACAAAATCCCTGGCAGGCATAGTAACAGTAACTAAAGGGTATCAAGCTTAGTGAGCAATGAATTACACTGAAAATGGTTTGTTGTTTTGATTTGATTCAAAAGATGGATCCACAAAGAAAGAAAGCAGAGGAGGTGGACAGTTAGCTTGTGCTGGTCTTACTCACTGTGCAGAGTGATTTGGATGAGGAGCAGAGCTAGCGCCCCCAGCAGGGTAAAGCTGATATACGCCGGGCGGCGAGGAAGACTGCGTGCCGCCAGCCAGCTGGCAACGTATGCTGGGAACTCAACAGCCATCACCAGGAAGTAGTTCAGGAAAGGGTTACCATAGAGACCAGACATGTTGAATGACAGTCCAAAATAGCTGACACTCAAAGAAAACCTGAAAAGAACAAGAGAAAAGACATACATGTTAGCATGACATGGCAGTTTTAGATGGGTCACCAAAGCATATAGGATCATCCGCTGGGGACAACACAGTCAATGTATGGAAATGGGCAACTGGTTGTTAGGATACTGTATTGTTATCTGGATGACAAACCAACTTTGCAATTGTGAGCAAGGAAGAAAAGAAAATAGGGGAAGTTCCCGGATTTCAAATTGTTTTGATGTAAAAGTGCTTTAACTCACCAGATGAGCCACAGAATAAGTATCATTTGTCGAATGTTTGCGGTCCTCAGCAGGTCCAGGAAGTTTGGTGACTCTGTCTTCTCACTTGCTGCTTTTTCAATCTGTGGAGAGACAGAAACTTCAGTACAATGTCCACGGTTCATTAGTGTGTGGAACAGGGGTGAGGTTTGAGGTTCTTACGTTGGTTGAGAGGAAGATGAGGTGCGGAGCCTCCACTCGGTTCTCCAGAGCCGCTGACCTCAGCAGGAGTTCTGCTTCCTGAAAACGGCCACGAGACACCAACCAGCGAGGAGACTCTGGAATCAGCCTGGTGGACACACGGTTGAAAATGTTTTGGCAGAAATTGGGGAAGGACTTTAGATTACCTTGGTTCATCCACCTGTGTGTTCGACTTCATCAAGTTGTGGTGGGAACGATTAAGGTCTGAAATGATCTTAGACTAACTGGCTTTTAATATTTTTCTGAATATGTGCAGGGGACATGTTCAAGCTAAAACAGGACTTTAAACAAACAGTAGCAATTTGATCAACATAGATATGGTGTTCATTAACAAAGTAATCTACCAGCAATGTGGCAAAAATGAAACCAATTTAAAATTAAAATTTTGGGAGTGGTCCCAAATGAAAGAAAGTTATTTTGTCTGTCTGAACAAAGCCTTTTTGTTTGTGGGACATCAAAGTATCATCCCACGATTAGACAAATTCATTGCTGGAGAAAAATATGCTGTGAATGTGTGCATACTTCTGCGATTGTTTGTTGTATGTCTCCAAAAAGGCCAAACAAAAGGTTGTTTTACTATTCTGGCGCCTTAGCAGATAAGATGGTCCTGGGTCCTTGAGACAACTCTCTATAATATGTCATGTGCTTTGTATTCTTCAAACTTTTGGTATCTGACTGTCTCTATGCATACATGATGTACCAAGAACGTCGTCTCTCACCAGATCTTTGGATTCAACTAAGGACAAATGAGGCTCTCCCTGTTATTCTTTATCCATCATCGGGAAAAATCCTCATCAAAGATTTCCACATCATTAATCAACTGGACCCTGACATATGTCATCAAGTGGTATTGAAGATACAGACATATCTTGATAATGTACTGAGGTCATCTTACCACCAGAGGGGGATACAGGCCAGGCCTGGCACAGCCATGGTCAGTGCAATGTGTCTCCAGCTTCTGACCATGTAGGCAGTGACAGGCAGCATCAATGTACCAAACGTGTAGACCCAAGGCAAGCCGACGTT
This sequence comes from Echiichthys vipera, assembly GCF_963691815.1. Taxonomy (NCBI): domain Eukaryota; kingdom Metazoa; phylum Chordata; class Actinopteri; order Perciformes; family Trachinidae; genus Echiichthys; species Echiichthys vipera. The sequence continues at coordinate 24,981,542 of NC_139835.1, read as the reverse complement.
GGAGAAGAGAACTCTGGCTGAACCGATCAGGATCTCTGACCCTGTAAAAAGTGTCAAGGAAAGATACTAAGTTTCCTAATGGACCTTTTTGTTGTTTGTTGTCAGGCTACTGCACAAGTATAAAAATGCCATGTAAGTTAAAGGTATACAAGACAACATCATCTGCATTGATGAAAAAGTCAGCAGTATGAGTATCTTGAAAATGCCATACCCAGTACAAATGCAACTATGTAGCAGGTGATCTGACCCATGCCCAGCAGGAAGAAGAGCACGGTGAAGACGGGCCAGGATGGAGCGAAGGTCACAGCACTGCTGAAGAAGCTCAGCACAGCAATGGCACCGAACAGTACAGGCTTCCTGCCAAACCTGAAGTACAAATACAACAGATTCAGATATCAAATGTCAAAGAAGAGAGACCAAAGTATGAAGATATTGTTGGAAGCTAGCATGATGGTTGTCCAAGATTATAGCAAACCATGAAAGCTTCATGTTTTTAACTGTGCAGGGTGAATGTACATGGTGTGCGTCTCTGGATTATGGGACAGTCATCTTATTGGAACCTCACAATTATACTGTTTTTGCCATACACTTCCTTTTTCCATGATATCTCTTAGAACTACATCTCTTCGGACAATGCTTGATCACTCTCTCTTTGTATCTATCACTCTCCCCCAAGTGATCAAGACGGATGGATTCTGAGAGGAGTGGCGAACAGTTTGAACTGAAACTGAAAAGTACCGGTCAGAGATCTGTCCAGAGATGAAGCATCCGCACAGTCCTCCCAGGAAGTAGACGAGAGAGGTCAGAGGCTGTTTCCACTGGTCGCTGCACACCAGGTTAAACTGGAAGACAAGGGACATTATGAAGCAGACATGAAATAGAAACTGGGATAACACAGAAGACACAGACACATAAAGGGGAAACATGGGAATGTAACCCAGAATAACAGGACCCAGCTTCTAAGATTCTGGCCTTTCAGTGTCCATGGTGTTACAAATGTTCCTCAAAAGTCCTGCCCCTCTGCACACAGTTGTGCAGAATCCATCTCCTGGCTGCTTGGTCCTCCAGCATCCACCTCTAGCCAGATCCTCCAGGGTGCAACTCCATCTTGAATCCTTCAGTGTCCTGCTTATCAAAACCTTGTCCTTGCTATCCATAATTTTGGAGATGTTCCTCCAGTGTCCAGTCCCTTCAAGCCTGGAGCTTCCTTGTCCAGCTTTTCAAAGACTGGTCCTCTGTGCTTAGGGTTCTTCCTGTCCAGGCTGCTAGTTTCAACAGTTTCTTGGTTTTGGTGGGGCTATGACGTCGGCTAGCCTGTGATCTGGTTGTCCTCCTCTGGGCTGTCCTCATGAGCTGCTCTACCTCCCTGTGCTAATGGTTTGGTTGCCCACCTGTGATATACCTCAGCTTCACACATGGCACCCAACGGGGTTGAACTTTACAGAGTAGCCTCAAAGTAGTAAAAGGACATGGATCTGGTGGGGAGTTTGATTGTGATGATGCTGTCACTGCCTCTGCCTCATTAACCATACTGCAAGTTGCGGTGGTAATGAGCTTGTTTGGCTGCCTGTTTACCTATTGCATTCAAGTTGGTGATGCCCTGAATTTCAGGTCTCCACAGCTAGTTGAAAGAAAATGCATCACTTACTTTTCATATTTATTTATTTCACTGCTTTCCACTTTTACTGTTGTTTTGCAATTCATTTTACATATAACACCTGCATGTAATTGTACATGTAACACCTGCTGTAGTTTGTAATACTGCAAATGCAAGGGCATGAGTGGGCCATAGACTCAGTCAACATTGTGTTACCTCAATTTGTGGGGATTTAAGTGATTTAAGAGATTTAACTGAGATCTGAGGCAAGTCAATAATTGGTGGCCACTGGGAGAGGTCACAACACCTCAGTGTTTTACAGGCAGAAGCTGTTCTGACCAGACTGGAGTCTAAACATTAACGAACAATAGACAAAGGAAGGTGGAAGGGTCACTAATGGAAACAGTAAAAATGTGCAGTTGCGTGTTAATACTCGCAGTAGTAAGTTCCATGCTAATAATAGAAGCTCAGTACCTCACTAACTACAGTAGACTGGTAGTACTCAGTACTGTAGGTCCATCCATCTTTACAACCCTCCTGCTTCAGGCTGGAGAGGGGGACCTCTGGACTTGACAGGTTGTAAATCAGGTCCAGGCTGGGTCTGGTTCCCAGTGCAGACAGGTTTTGCATCAGGTCCAGCTCGTACCGGCTACAACTGCTCCTCTCCGGCTGCCCGGACACCTGCTGACCAGGAAAACATCATCATCATTTTCAACTTGTGCTGCAACAACAGGAAGTAGATTGTACCTGAGCAGACCGCATCAGTTCAAACTAGACCAGTTTGGACCTGCACAAGAATCACAACCAAGATCCAAAGCTGTAAATTATTGGCTGACAACATTTCCACACATTTGAACTTAGCTTTAACACCGACAGCAGCTGTTTTATGTCTCTTACTATATAAACCTAAACTGTGAGAGCATACATGCACAAGGGGATTTTGTGCTTCAGATTTAGACGAATTGACCTTCACAAGTTTATTAAATCTTTTAGAAAAACTAGAAGTCAAAAGTTCAACTCGGACTCAGTGGACAGCCATAATGTCTATCGCATGAATTTTTATAGATGCTTCATCACTAATTTTGCAGCTGGTAGAGGTGGAACTCATTTAAATGACTTTGTATACAGCTGGGTAGTTGGTGAAATCCCCCCTGGACACCTATAAAGTCTTATTGATATGAAAATATCAATGTATTTACCGATGATATTTTGTATTAGTGTTAATCTGAGCCCGCAAAGTACTTAAAACTGTCAGATACATGTAGTGTAAAATTTCTCTGTGAGGTCGTCAGTATAGCGACTACTTTTGCATACAAATAGTCATGTCATTCAAGTATGAAATTTAGATTTTAGCCACTAAAGTGTGGATTGAATTGAAACTGTAATGGAGAGTTGGATGAAAGACACAACAAGGAGACATTAAAGGGTAAATAAGTGACTTTTCTCTGTCATTTTATTGAAACATGTGGATGAAGGCCTCCTAATTTAAGGTCATTTTAACTCAAAACATTACTTTTCCCTAAATTAATTTGTGCCTAAACCACAACGTTGTAAACGTCATACAACAATCATTTGTAACAGTTTTGGATGTCGTCCTGCTGATGGAGGGTCAGAAAACCCTTTCTGTGTGTCGTTCAGGATAAATTACATATGTCAGATGATTTGATAAATGGAGATAATAAGATGCATCCATGACTGGTTCTAACCTGTACTGGGATGCTTGCTTGGATCCAGTCCTGGCTTAGGTTGCTGTGGGCGGGGATGCGGCAGTGGTGGGGGGGCGTAGCCAGCAGGAAGATGACGGACAGGAGGTTGTATCCACTTGGGATGCTGGTGAGACAGAGCAGGAAAAACACTCTCTTCTGGAACGGCCCCCAGGTCCCCAAGAACGACACCGACTCCTCGTAGTCCTGCATTTTATTGTACTCGACTTATACTCTATACTGTTTGACTCTGTCTCTGTCTCTCTGTTCTTTGCTGTGCAACTGCAGTCCTTAAGTGCTACTGTAACCACTGACGCAACTATCAGATTGACTTTGGATGCACAACAAAGAACCCCTTCACTATCATTACAGTAGGTGAAAAAATACCAATATATAGGCAATATTACAACAGTAAATACAAGTACAACAACTACAATTCTCCCACCTATAAATAAGTGCAAATGTTTAGTCTCCCTGAATAAAAATAAAGTTAATACTCCTGTTGCAGAAGTTGTCAGCTTCTGTATGTGAATTTCGCTAAAGCTTCACACCTCCTTTATCCCAGACAAGACAAAATAACTCCTCCTCTCCTCCTCATGGCCTCTCCTCCACCTCCTCCTCCTCATCATCATCCTCTTCCTCCTCTCAAAGGTATGTGCTCATACTACTTGTTGCAGTTCCGCATGTTGGGAAATAAAATCTACACAAATAGACAAAGATAGAGCAGAAGAAACATTGGCCCCCGTTTAAAAAGGTAAACTCAGGTGACTGAGACTAAATGAAGAAACAATATCCTGGTTAAGCTCTAAAGACCTTTGAAACCGTTGACTGAATGGAGAGGAGTTGACAGTTAAATTATGTTTGTTTTTTATGTTTTGGGCATTTTAGATGGACATTTCCTCAAAAGTCTAGATATAGTTAACATCATTTTTATATATATTTTTCATATTTTGTGATTCTTGACTTTCACAGAACTTGTTTTTTCTTGTCTTTACTCTTATTTGTTGTTATGCACAAGGAAAAAAATCCTTACATGTGAAAATCTACTTGGCAATAAACCTGATTCTGTTTCTTCTGAATTACTTTTATTTTTTTTAACTCACTTCACTATTTACTTTGAAATTGACAGTGCAATTTAAACAAACTTGCCTTTTATTTAAAACTAATAAAAATTCTGATTTATTTTATCACTTTATTTAGATACAGTTGGACGTAGACATGTACACGTCTCACAGAAGGTCAGCCATTGTGTGTCAGTAAGCTGTGTGTGTGTCTGTGTGTGTGTGTGTGTGTGTGTGTGTGTGTGTGTGTGTATATGTGTGTGTGTGTGTGTGCGTGTGTGTGTGTGTGTGTGTGTGTGTGTGTGTGTGTGTGTGTGTGTGTGTGTGTGTATGTGTGTGTGTGTGTGTGTGTGTATGTGTGTGTGTGTTAGGTGGCGTCATGATTTACAGGCTCCTGACAGGTGCGAGCTGGACGACACTGAAGTGAAAACGCCTCGTCACCTTTTAACTGGCTTGATCATTTATTTCCACAGGACAGCAGATACTGAGTAAACCAGTTAAAAGCTTCCAGTCCAGTCCAGTCCAGTTCTCTCTGTGTCTCTCTTTCTTCCCCTGCCTGCAAGCTGTATCAGTTTGTTCAGGAGAGACTGACTCAATGTTTTTCTATAAAAATCACTTTGAGTTTCATCATTCCACCCGGTGTCCGGAAATGAGATCAAGACCAAAACCAACAACAACAAAAAGAAGAAAAGAGAGAAAAGAGATTCTGAATTACTAGAAAAGGGAGGGATATGAATGGGAGCAGTTTCCCATCAGGACTATTATCCAGCCAAGGTTGTTTTCAACGTGTCACAGAGGCTCAGTAAAAACGTTACTGTGTATATCAGGGAGTTTCTACTGAGGAGGAAAAGGTCAGAAGCTCTGCAGCTGGGTTGGATGTTTCAGTTTCCGCAGCTCTTCTTCACATGAACCCTCCACGCTGTCCTCGTGTTTTCAAGTCGAACTAACTTTAGAGTGACAGTAACATGACGTAAGAGTTATTAGTATAAAAGGAATATTTTGGGATCGTACAAGAGTCGTTGAGGTTTCATCAGTGGTGGAAGACGTACTTAGATATTTTACTTAAAGTGTAAAAGGTGAGCTTTCCCTGTCTTTTTTGATTATAAAGCAGGTCGAGGTTTTACATGAATACTGTGACAGTATCAAAACGCTCAATTCACAGAGAAATGCACACAGCCGTATTCAGAAACTGTGTCTTTAAACGAGCCGTCGGGACTTTTGCAAAGTAACAGCTATACAACATTTAGGTAGAAAGTGCTGTTTAAACATTTCACGGCTGCAATGACGGTGCAGAGATGCCGAGCACTTAGATGCCGAGCGCATAGATGCGGAATCTCTGAAAACGCTGACCAATCAGAGCAGACTGCTGGGCTTTTTCCGGAGGGGGTCTTAAAGAGACAGATGCTAAAACATTTCAGACAGAGAGTGAAAATAGGTAGATGCAGACCGAATGCGAGAAATCCTACTTTCCTGCAGTTCTTACCTTTCTGGCATTTTTCCACTTTTCTTTTTCATTCAATCATTCATCTTCAACCGCTTGTCCCTGCCAGGGTCGTGGGGGGGCTGGAGCCGATCCCAGCTGACATCAGGTGTGAGGCGGGGTACACCCTGGACAGTCTATCACAGGGCACATAGAGATGAACAGAGAACAGAGACAGACAACCAATCACACCAACGGGCAAATTTAGAGTCATCAATTAACCAAACACCTGCACGTCTTTGGACTGTTGGAGGAAACCGGAGAACCCCGAGAAAATCCACACAGACACGGGGAGAACATGCGAACTTCTGACCATGAACCCTCTCGCTGTGAGGCGACAGTGCTAACCACCATATCACCGGGTCGCCCTACTTTTCTTTTTATAATCTTAAAATGCTCCTAAAAAGCGTATGACAAATTAAAATGTAAAAGAAACCACCAGATGTTAAAACTCATCACTTTCAAGGGGGAAACCTGACATGGCAGAAGGGTAAGGATTGATGTAAGTCAAGTGACCAAAAGTATTCATTATACAGAATGGACCATTTCATAATAATATATATTATATAACTGGCTTAATCCATAATAAAACATCATAATTTATTAACAAATTTATATTATGTATTCATAATCTGAATCTAAAAAGTAAAGAAGCTGTCAGTAAAACATACAGTACTGGCTTTGAAAATGGAGTAGAAGTAGAAAGTAGCATAAATTAGAAATACTCAAATAAAGTACTTCAAAAGTTACATTCCACCTTTGGGTTTCATGAGACTCAGTCACTGTGTGTTTTAGGTCTCGATCAGAAAACAACTTTATTTAAAAAGAATACAGGACTGATGTACGTTTAGCATTTTATTTAATGAAAACAAATAAAACAAAGTTACAGAAATAAAATGATAAGGAGACAAATGTTACACAATCTCAACCTGACAAGTTTGTGTTTGCATATTTGCATCATAATCATCATAAAAAAAACAAGCTCAGAGAATAAATACTGTACATAAAGAAGTGGACGGGGGTGCTCTGAAGCAGCAAGTGTGGCTTTTAATCACATCTGAATGTTACCGGAGACATCTTTTGTTTAATTATCTCTGGACTCAATTCAAACAATTCACCTGTTTCAATTCAACACAATCTCTGAAAGGTTTGAATGGTGAAGAATTGAATCTGAATTTGTTCAAGATGAAAGATTAAATTCAATTGAAATTTGATACCCGCAAATAACAATCAATAATGAAACAATCCATTAGATGTGTTCAAACCCACTCCTGTCTGGTTCAGAGTGAAGCCCTGTGTGCAGCAGTTTGTGTGAACGCTTCCTTTAAACACTTAAAGTATTCACTGTTTGCGCTTCCCTCTGGGGTTAATGGAAAATGAGCTTTTATTTTGGAAGCAAGGTGATTAAAGCAGATGGGTCATTCCAAGAACTGAGACAATACACATACATGCACGCACACACGCACGTGCACGCACGCACGCACGCACCAGTATCAAGACTCTCAGGCCTCAGTATCAAGACTAGGACCAGTATCAAGATTCTTGGGCCTCAGTATCAAGATTAGGACCAGTATCAAGACTCTTGGGCCTTAGTATCAAGACTCAGACTAGTGTAAAGACCTGGACCAGTATCAAGACTACCAGGCCTCAGTGCAAAGATCCGGACCAGTATCAAGATTCTTAGACCTCAGTATCAATACTAGGACCAGTATCAAGACTATCAGGCCTCAGTATCAAGACTCTTGGACCTCAGTATAAAGACTCAGACTAGTATCAAGACCTGAACCAGTATCAAGTCTCTCAGACCTCAGTATCAAGTCTCTCAGACCTCAGTATCAAGACTAGGACCAGTATCAAGACTCTCAGGCCTCACTATCAAGAATCTTGGACCTCAGTATAAACACTACGACCAGTATCAAGACTCTTAGACCTCAGTATCAAGACTAGGACCAGTATCAAGATTCTTAGACCTCCGTATCAAGACTCTCAGGCCTCAGTATCAAGAATCTTGGACCTCAGTATAAAGACTAGGACCAGTATCAAGACTCTTAGACCTCAGTATCAAGACTAGGACCAGTATCAAGATTCTTAGACCTCCGTATCAAGACTCTCAGGCCTCAGTATCAAGAATCTTGGACCTCAGTATAAAGACTGAGACTAGTATCAAGACTCAGACCAGTATCAAGACTCTCAGGCCTCAGTATCAAGACTCAGACCAGTATCAAGACTCTCAGGCCTCAGTATCAAGACTCAGACCCGTATCAAGACTCTCAGGCCTCAGTATCAAGACTCAGACCAGTATCAAGGCTCTCGGGCCTCAGAATCAAGAGCCAGACCCGTATCAAGACTCTCAGGCCTCAGAATCAAGACCCAGACCAGTATCAAGACTCTCAGGCCTCAGAATCAAGACCCAGACCAGTATCAAGACTCTCGGGCCTCAGGATGAAGACCCAGACCCGTATCAAGACTCTCAGGTCTCAGAATCAAGACCCAGACCCGTATCAAGACTCTCAGGCCTCAGAATCAAGACCCAGACCAGTATCAAGACTCTCCGGCCTCAGGATGAAGACCCAGACCCGTATCAAGACTCTCAGGCCTCAGAATCAAGACCCAGACCCGTATCAAGACTCTCAGGCCTCAGAATCAAGACCCAGACCAGTATCAAGACTCTCCGGCCTCAGGATAAAGACCCAGACCCGTATCAAGACTCTCAGGCCTCAGAATCAAGACCCAGACCCGTATCAAGACTCTCAGGCCTCAGGATGAAGACCCAGACCCGTATCAAGACTCTCAGGCCTCAGAATCAAGACCCAGACCCGTATCAAGACTCTCAGGCCTCAGAATCAAGACCCAGACCCGTATCAAGACTCTCAGGCCTCAGAATCAAGACCCAGACCAGTATCAAGACTCCTGGGCCTCATTATTGCTGATGAAGAAGCGGCGCAAATAGAAAAGCAGCAGCTGATCTGTACATTATTGCATCATGATGACATCATCGGACAGAGGAGGAAGTTCGGTCGAAGAGTTCAGATCATCAACATTTGATTTGACACGTCGTTTTCATTTTTATAGTTTACATGTTGAAGAGACAAGAACACAATACTGCATAGATAAACACACACACACGCACACATTACACACGCACGCACACACACGCACACACACACACAGACACACACACACACACACACACACACACACACACACACACACACACACACACACACACACACACACACACACACACGCACATGGTGTCTTAAACCTGTTTGTTCAATATTGGAAGACTGAGATGCTTCAAGTTCTTCAGGAGGAGGCAGGAAGACAGAGAGGAAGACGCAGACAGTTTGAAACCATAGAAAAATAAACACGGCCATCTTGTAAAGATCTTCAGCTGCTTACCCCCTCCAGAAAACCTCTCCTGTTCCTGCAGCAGGGTCTGACATCTGCCCCACTCTACCACTCATTTCTGAAATTTCAATTTGATTATTGCTTAAAGAATAAAAACTCTTGTGCACTCAATCTGTAAATGTTTTGCAGGCTGTTCATTAGACGAATAAATACATTCAAGCTTTGCTTTAAATGTATTTTGCCAATTAAATAACTTACTGTATAAATACTGTACAAAAACAGCAGGACATGTATTTGTGCTTCCTACTTTTCCACAAAAGTCCTAACGAATCACTCTCATGCCCTTTTTGTTCATTTCAAGTTACTTGTCATTAAAGTTGTTCCTCCTGGGTATGGTCGTAAGTAAACTGTGAACTTTTAACACTCAGGTGCTTTTTAGTTAACTGATCACCGAGTAGAACATGTGACTTGGTAAAATTATTCAAATTGCTGATAGCCAATCAGAGAAGATGAACCGTCCTGTGACATCATGGAGGAGGGGATTTACGCCTCGTCTTTAACTTTAACGTGTTACGCTTTCTATGGTTTCTCCTGGTTCTGCAAAGCTATTTTAAGACAGTCCAACAACCACATGATCATTCCAATTTTTATCACATTTAAGTCTTTAAATGCCAACAAACGCTAACTGCTAGCAATGACAAACTTTTTGAGAAAACCAGACCAACGTTAGAAAGTAATGCTAGTGATGTGAACTCAGTAGACCGACACACACACGTATGGCTGTTGAGCAGAGAAGATCAGTTTGTGTGACAAAATCATTTAAACTCAAAGGTCCACTTACAAGCTTTTTTTCTGACTTTTCACGCCCATCCCCTATTCCTATTTAGTGAATGAAGATAGATCATGATGTGTTACTTATTGTAATTACTAGTGTAAGTCTGATATATTAATGCTGTATCATTTGATTTTGAATGTAAAAATCCATGCATCTGGACAATTATATCTGTTTTTCACTTTCTGCAGACATTTTGGATTGAAACATGTTCTTATTCAAGATAATATGTTTTTCATATTTGCTTGTTCAGTTTTCTACAATGGGATCTTTGCTTATTTTTGGTTTATTTTACATGCTCGCACAGTAACTTACAGAAAGTAAGATGGCAGGGATGCAAGTAATCAAAGAAACGATTTTCACCCCTCAGATGTTTCGTGTTTTAAGTCGGCCCGTGTCAGTGATCGGTTTTACTCCAGTTCAGCCATACCTACCTTTGAAAACAGAGCATTTGAGCCCTTCAAAGAAAATAAGCCCCGGCAGGTTGTATGTATTTACACACATGGTTTAACAAGAGTTTTTTCTGTGCTCAAAGGTGATTTTTACGTGATTCGAGATACGAACAGGCTCCTGTCATGATTCAATTAAAGAGACCGGGAGAGGCAGGGTGTAGGGTACAAAAACAATCGCAAAATAATAAAATACCTCAGCCACAAGAAACTGAATGAACAGCTGAAAAGCTCAGAATAAAGCTGGGATGTGGATGTTTGAGTTGAGATCATTTTGTCACACATAACATGCTGATGATTTAGTTTAGAGCTTTACTGGTAGCAAAGCTAAAAGTGTGATATGTGTCCTGAGGGTGGCACTAGAGGACATATCTAAGGAGTTCATGTGGACTTAAGTGTTGGTTGGACGGATCATGCGGTTGTTTGAAAGTTGCGAAAAAGCTTTGGGAGAATATTTATAACATACACTGTGAAATAAATTACTAGAGCACAGAGAAAGCAACCAGATCAATGTTAGTGTTTTTGTTGTTTTTTTTCTCATGGAGAGTGAATAAGCTTGTTTAAGAATAAGTTCCTTTGCTGTTGCAGGCTGTGAAAAGTTCCAGTGACGTGTTAAAAGTCTTTAAAAGTTCCTCGGACGCTTTAAACTCCAGAAAGTTCAGTAACAGCAGGAAGGTGAAGACTTCAAACCAGACAACAGTCAGGACGAAAGGCTTTTTTTTTCACTGTAAAACCAGGAAGAAGCCCGGTTCAGAGTGCAGAGTGAGTCTGTAGCACACCGGCAGTGGAGACGACAGCAGGTACAGGGGGAGTGGAAGTGTGGACATCGGGTATAAGGACGAGCCGTTCAGGTCCTCATACTTCGGTTCAAACTCCAAACATTTGTCTGACGATATAAAAAATATAGAACACACACTCTGCCTTATCCTTCAATCTATCGTTCTGCTGTATGTTAGGAACGAGCTGAACATGAGAAGGAGGACGTCTGACATCAGGTTTGCGCTGGTTAGCTTCTCCAGCAACAGGAAGACTGTTTAGAGAAGATTTGTTCAGACAGAAATAACCCACTCCAAACTCTGAGGACCTGACCCAACCAGACCTGAACCTGAACCGGGTTCTGAGTCCAGACTTCCTTGTCCACCTTTGTGTCTGGTCTTAACATAAGCTGCATTTTTAGCCTTAAAATCAGAGCAGGTTTCAGGCGTCACTGAGATATTTTTTATATTCGGCTTGTCGATTCCCCACAAATCCTGGTTCTGATTCTTGTAACCTCAGTCAAACCAAAATTAAATACATTAAAAACAAACGGCAGCTTTATTTTCAGTAGATTCAGGCTGCCGCAGAGAGTCATTGTTGCCACACACGATGAGGTACTTTAGGGTTCGTTTTTTTGGTAAAAAGGTCAAAGAAAGAAAAATATAAATCTCTATGTTTCCATGCACAAGTTCAACGTTTCACTTGTTTTTCTTCAAGTTGGTTGTTTTAAATCTGGACAAAAGGACAAATGATGACAAAAAGCTGCACACTGTGTTTTTTTTTTCCAGGACGACTTATTGCTTACTAGGAATATCGGGGCAGTTCTGTAATTTTTCCAGGACTTTTCCGTGACGGTTTTACAGGATGTGCGGGTACCTCTCCGGCTCTGTTCTGTTCTGGTCTGAATAAAATCATCACAGGTTGCCGTCCGGTCCGCTGTGAAGCTTCGGACCTGCGATCCAGATCCAGACAGAAGTAGGAGGAGGAGCTTCTGTCCTCTGGAGTCCTTTTTTGAAGGTTTGAATCCCTGCAGCCACGATGGCAGAGCTGATGTCTCTTCTGGACTCCAACAAACTAGAGGTCAGACGTCAAAGGTCCCTGGTTCGACTCCCCACCGCCGGCTCTGCCATCAGTAGGGTGCGAAGAGGATCGACCCTTGGCTCGTCCTGATTGGTCCAGGAGCAGGACGCAGGAAGGATGCAGTGAAGAGGGATGAGGAAGCTAGAGGGCGAGGATGGAGAGATATGGTAGGGGAGAGGGGTGAGGAGGTGGGAGCGAGGAGGGGGGAGGAGGAGAGAGAGGAGGAGGGAGGGAGCGAGATGGTGGAGGTGAGGGAGGAGGGCGGAGGAGCAAAGGGAGTGGAGAGGAAGGAGGGAGAGACAGAGGGCTTCACCAGCTCCTGCTGAGGAGGAGAAGAGAGGAGAAACGGAGACGGGGACAAAAAGAGAAAACAAGGAGGTGAGAAGAGAGAAGAGGTGATAAAACAAGAGAAGAGGAGACAATGAGAGGAGCAGGAAAAGGAAACAAGGAGTTGAGAGGAGGGAAAACAAGATAAGAGGAGAGAAAAAGAGGAGACAAGGAGAGGAGAGAAAAAAAGAGAAGAGGAGATATGGAGAGGAAACAAGGAGAGGAGAGGGGACAAGAAAAGGAAACAAGGTGGTGAGAGGAGAGAAAGCAAGAGAAGAGGAGACAAAGAGAGGGAACAAGACGAGGAAAAAAGGAGAGGAGACAAGAGGAGGTGGGAAGAGAGAAGAGGTGAGAAAAAAAAGAAGAGGAGATAAAGAGAGTAAACAAATACGTGAGAGGAGAGAAAACAAGATAAGAGGAGACAAAAAGAGGAAACAAGGAGGTGAGAAGGAGAGAAAACAACAGAAAAGGAAACAAGGAGATGAGAGGAGCAAAGAGGAGATGAGGAAATAAGGAAAGGAGATAAAAGCAAGAACATGTATGGATAATAATAAACATAAATAAATGTATGAATTAATCATTCAGGAACAAATAATCATTTATTCTGAAATGATGTCTCCCATTATTAATTTATAGTAACATTTACATTTTATTGATGTGTTTATTGATTTGTGCAATAGCATTATTAATTATGGTTCATGCCAGTGAAGCACATTTGAATTTGAGCTAGAGAGAGAGAGACAGAGAGAGAGAGAGAGAGAGAGAGAGACAGAGAGAGAGAGAGAGAGAGAGAGAGAGTGGTAGAGAGACACTTACAGTGAGTGAGCTGCGCTGTTGTTTGTTATAAGGGCTGTATTTGGGTTTGCTGGGTTTTCCTGCCACTCGGTCTTTGTGCCTCCTGCTGGAGATGTGCTGCAACAACAAACTGATATGTTTTTCTGTTTTCTCACCATTATTACTATATTACAAATGAAACTGTCACACCGTCTTAAATCACTTCCTATTTCCTGCCTATTTACTGTATGTGCAGGCTGTGTTCCTACCTGTTTGAGCTGGATCTCTGAGTTGACATGGACGTCACAGATCTGGCAGTGGAAGGTTTTGTTCTGCAGGCCGGAGCCCTTCAGCACAGAGCTGCTGCTGCCGTTCTTCAGCTTGGCTCCGGCTCGAGGGTAGGCCTTAATTGGCCCGGCGCCGCTCCGAGCCTCCAGCATCGTCTTGTGCTTCGAACCTGCAAAACAGAGACACACAGAAGCCAAACTTCTATAAAAGAAGAGACGCAAACCTTGTATACTTTCAATTATTGTTGCTCATTTTGCAAATTGTCTTTCCGTTTTCCTTCCTTCCATCCCACTAGTTTCAGTTTATCTCTGAATCAAACTGTAGAGACTTAATGAATCGATTAATCGATAATGGAAATCATGATGTTTCTGATTAAAACGTCAATCAAGCTTCCACTGAAGAGATGAAAAATGGCAGCAAATGAAAACATCTCTCGTTCCTCCTCACCTGCATTATGAGCCTCCAGCTGGGACAGAGAGTTGACGGCGACTTTACACAAAGAGCAGTACAGCAACTTCTTTGCCTTCTCCTCCTCTGACTCTGCTGAGAGAGGAGCATCCTGGGAGGAGGCCTGGGAAGGTGGAGGAGGAGGAAGAGCAGGGGGTGAAGAGGTGACAGGAGCCGGAAGAGGGGGAGGAGGAGAGGCTTTGGAAGACGGGGGAGAGGAAGAGGAAGAAGAGGAGAAGAGGCCCGGGGCGGGGAGAGCTGTGGGAGGACTGGAGGGAGGAGGCTCACTGCCTGGTCTGCTAGAGGAGGGGGAGGCGGAGGAGAGGGGGGAGAAAGAAGGGAGGAGGAAGGGTTTGAGAGGAAAGGAGTCGGCGAGGCCAGATAAGAGATCTGGAAGGAGGACGGGCGAGAGGAGGAGGAGAAGGAAAAAGAAGAGGAAGAAATTGAAAACACACCGTGACCGAACTCACCCTGAAATAAAACAGTATTTCCATCAGTGTTATCAAACTCAACCTGTGTGCTGATTGGTGCTGCTGTTAGTGGAGACAGGAGGGGCGTGGCAAACAGGACTTGTGCTGCTCCCATTGGTCTCTCTAGTGATTGACAGCTTGGCCTTGGTCTTGTTCTCTTGAGACTTGAGCTTCTTAGCGTGACGACTGCCTCTGTAGTGAGCTTCTGCCTGAGACTGAGAGACATACAGAGAGGTTTTAATTTTCCGTTTTGCTTTGTTTTTGTGGTCTGCAGAAGTCTTGATGGCACTTCCTGTCTTGCAACTCTTCCAGTCTTTCTGCAAAATTGCAGTATGTTCCTGTCCATGTTATTAAAAGAGTACTCGACCAACAGTACTGGTTAAGCATTACACTCCTAAGCTTTTAATATTAATGATATTTAACAGGTTCACTATCTTAATTTAGTTACCATACTGACAGCTGCTAATTCACACATTAAAGTTCTAGCGACGTTTTTTGCAGTAAGATGTAACTGCAGGGAGCGTGTTCTTTCAGAGCCTCCATCTTGTCATGTTCACGGTCACTATGTGTTTTGGCAATTTTTTAAAATTCAAATTTGTTGCTCTTTTGTAAACTTTATTGAAACACATTCACCTCTACTTCCAGTCACCTATATGTTACCCTCTTAAATCCATACACAAACACATTGTTCCTATTTCACTTCTACCCTTACTACAAGCCTGACTCAAGTTGGAAGTTCCCGATTACAAGTGAACGTAGCATAACGTTAGTGACGAGTTGGGCCAGCTGACCAACCGCTGTCAGCAGCGTCACTAACATGGCGGCCTATTCACATCTAGCCCGCGAATGTCGCCACGGACACAGATATTGTGATACTCGGCAACATGATAAAACAGCATTGTTTTAACTCCCTCGTTGATAGATAGTAACTTTAAAAAACCATTAAATAGATGAACATCTTACGTAGTACAACTTTAACACAGATATGCTGATAAGAATGGCATTACAATGAGTAAGTCAAAAACAAAAGTACTGGACAAACAGAAATGACATGGTTGTAATAATCTGTGCGTTTACGTGTCTTTTCCATTACAAGATATTCAGATACAGATAGCCTGTCAGGTGGATATTGGAGTATTAGGTCTAATCAGTCCTTAGGCATGTGCATCAACCACCAGGAGTTTGAGAGCCTCTATGTTGGGACGTACAGTATACGGACTTAAAATATGGAGCCTGAGTTGAGCATTAACAGTTAAGAGTGTCACCATACAGTGCAACAAGCCCAGAGTGACAGTGTTTCAAGACACTGACACAAACCTGGTGAACAGTGTCCTCATGTGACTGTCTGGAGGCTTCATGACTCAGCTTTTATTCAGTTTATTAGACTGAGTTAATTCTGCCCTTTTACTCCTCTCTTCGTCTCCTGAGAAGTGATTCCTGTTTTCATGTTCACTCATGAATAATTGAAACAGCTCATAAATTAGTCATGTTTGACTGGCATTTCGCTAACGACGCAGCTCGTTACCTCTCTGCAGTCATTATGTGAATGAGCGGAGTGTCATTTGCACCGCGCAGCAATAATATAGAGGGTAGGGGTTACACCTACACCTGCTGCTTTGTAGGAACGTCTGAAAGGATAATCCAGGACACAGAAGCAAGAAGAATGGGAAACAAGCCTTGCAAGTATCAGTCTCAGCTGCAACAAGCATCACAACAACATATTTTATTTAGAAGTTCTCTGCCGACAAAATAAATTAGCAATCTTAATTTAAATTTAGTAATTTTTCGCAAGGAAGCCGTTTCACAGCAAGCGCAGATTGAAAAGTTTGCACAGAAATATGTAATATTAACTGATTTAGTGGCTTCTTATGAATGCTTGCACACTGCTGTGGAACAAAAATGACCAATGAATCAATCAGTCCAGCATATTTCCACATGTGGATATATACTGTATATATTTATACTGTATATGTTTGATCAATGAATCAAGCAATCACCCAACAAATAAGTAAGAAAGTACACATGCAGAGGGCGGACACGCATGAGAGTAAAGAGAAAGAAGGAAAGAGACTAGTGGTTCCTCTTCACAGACTAATAATTAATGTGTTACAATCATGCATGTGCGTCCGTGCGACCTAATTATACACACACGCCCATGTTTACTGTCACTCAACCTTATTTAAGTTTTCAAAGGAGAGAGGTCGTCTGCGTTAGTGTTTTAACAGGCAGCACAAGTTGTAAACAGTCCTTTATTCTGGCCTCACTAACAACATAAATTACATATTAAATATATAATTATATCATGTGGAGCTGAGCTGAACCTTGTTTCAGGTAACTGGTCGGTTCTCTTCATTCATTTTAAGCAATGAGACGCACCGGTGGATACTGCCAGAGAGCACTACCTGCAGGTGAGGGTGTCTTGGAAACGCACAAACTCAGTTGACCCACGGTTGCCTCGCATTGTTTTTGTGTGACGAAAATGGAACACGGAAACGCGGATCATTTGCAGCGGCCACAACGTGCATATTCCTCATGTGGAAAATCCACATGTGAATTTTACTCATAATTACTCATAATTACTCGGGGAAGACCCAGGACCAGGTGGAGAGATTATATCTCCACACTGGCCTGGGAACGCCTTGGGATCCCGCAGTTAGAGCTGGTTAATGTGGTGCCGGGAAAGGGAAGTTTGGGGTCCCCTGCTTAAGTTGCTGCACCCTCGACCCGACCCGAGATAAGCGGATGAAGATGAGATGAGATGAGATGAATTTTACTCATTCTGGCTTGAAATCTCCTTAAGGTCGTGGATGGACAGAACAGTTGGAGTTAAAACTGGAAGACAGGAAGTTGATCATGGAAACAGAATCAAACTGACTGGAAGAGGATGAAGAATCGGATCTACAAATTAAACACACACAGAAACACAAAGACAGACACTTACATCAGAGTTAAACCTCAGCTGGCATACATTGCACGAGATGACTTGTCTCTTCCTGGGCACCAAAGTAACGCCAAAGGTGTGGTTGATGACGGCCTTTTGCACCGGGTCCATCTGCAGGAGGCACACAGAGGTCAGAGGTCACCAGCCTGCCCAGTATTGTCTGAACGTGTGATGACAGAGTGTTGCTGACAAAGAGACAGGTCTCTTTATCACAGTCCGTCTGTACTGCCTGCAGCCACAACACCCTGTCACTGTTATTGTCCCTCACACAAGGGGGCGGACACACACACACACACACACACACACACACACACACACACACACACATACACACACACACAGAGTCATACCGTATTGAAGTTTGGGAAAAGTCCAACTGGCGACGTTGTCTCTACAGGAAATGTCAGGAATGGTTTCATCATCACCGAGGGACCAGTGGCGCCAATCAACCCTGGCAACGCCCCGCCCACTGCACCACACCCACTTCCTGGAAACAGACAGACGGAGAGAGTTTAAATAATTGATTTCCAATAACTGATGACACTATTATTGATTTGTGTGCTCTTGGGTTCCTGGAGCATCACTGTAAGTGATTAGCGCTCCATTTAATGTCAAACAGAGAAGGTGATGTCCTTTCAAAATGGCTCAACAGAAATAGACGTGTTTAATACTTCAGATGTTCTTACAGAGAGAGCCTCCTGTGGAAAAACATTTTGTGATTTCACAGGTGTGTATTCTCGTGGTGAAATGATTGCCCAAGGCGAAACCAATGTTTGAATATAACATTTCCACAGACTGCACCGATCTGCTCTCGTCTTCTTTTTCAAAGGAACGTACGTTACAGTATGTCCGCTCAGTCTGCAGAAAGATTACATTCAACTGAGAAAACATTTTGTCATTCCAGGCAAACGGGATACATCTGTGAGATCATGAAAAAAATATCAATTTGACTATTCCTTTAAGGTTGGAGTATGTCACGGACATTGAGGTTTTTGTTAAATAAACAGATTTATTATGTTTCCAAAAACACTGTTGGACCAGGATCCATTTGTGCCGACGTAAGCAGGTCAGTAAATGGATCTTGAGCTGGTCCGTTGGCTGAGTGATACAGACACTCCTTGGCAAAGAAGTGTCTTGGCCTCAGAAGTGCTAATGAGGGAAATCCATCTCACTCAGATATTTATGTCATTTCAACCTAGAGACCTGCGCGGCTGATTTACTTTATAGTAACAACATGAAGAACATATGGAGCTGCAGCAGCTGGAGGCAAAGACAGTTTATAATAAAGAGATGAAAAAGAAAGAGAAAGGGTGAATGAGCAGCTCACATAATGTGTCCATGTGTCCAGTTGCCACAGGGTCAGTAGGAGTTACTCTGTACACCCAACCCCTGGTACTCTTCGTCATCTCCATTTAAAGAGGCAGAGAGTCGCTAAGTAGCCTAAATTTTCCCACAGTGACCAAATAAAGGGTCATACACATTATGCAACATGCAGCTGTTACAACAGAAAATGACTGTGAAATGATAAAGAAACTTGAACTGTCATTTAAAAATCAACTATTATGTATAATACACATTTCAAAGCCAGCACGAGTCGCATGAGCACATGATTCTTTTAACGTTCATGTGTGCAGTGGGCCGTTTGAGGAAAAGAAGTGCTGCTTCTGAGTCCAAATTAAATGTGAGGAGGTGTTACATATACTGTATACATACACAGTATTCACAAATACAGAGTAGATCTGATGAGGCATGGGCGTATTTCTTCTATCTGTGTATGCTTATAGTCACCGCTTGTAGAAGCCCTGCAGTGAATTCTTTCATAACACGAGTGTGGGCGGAAACACTCAAAGCAACTGAATCAGCCCTGACAGGAGGACGAGGAGGAGGAGGAGGAGGAGGAAGAAGGGAAGGAGAAACAGAAGAAAAAGAAGAGGAGGAGAAGTACGTCTTATTGGTTTTAACCATCTGTCCAAATTAAATTAAGTTGACCCATTTTATCCCATTTTAAATACACTATAAACCAGTCCAACCAATTCTAAATGCTTTACAGTTCATAAATAATCCAACTCATCCTGTGTCATGTAACCCTTTAACCCACTCCAAATGCTTTAAACCCCATCTCAATCAATTCTGAAGGCCTTATAACTCATCCTAACCTATTTCTCAATGTCTTAAAACCCATTATAACCCATTTTAATGCTTTTTAACCCATACTAACCCTAAATATCTTACAAACCATTCTAACCCAATCTAAATACCATATAACCTGCCGTAACCCAATCTAAATAACATATAACCCATCCTAACTCAATCTAAATACCTTATAACCCACCCTAACCCAATCTAAATACCATATAACCCATCCTAACTCAATCTAAATAACATATAACCCATCCTAACCCAATGTAAATACCTTATAACCCATCCTAACCCAATGTAAATACCATATAACCCATCCTAACCCAATCTAAATACCTTATAACCCATCCTAATCCAATGTAAATACCTTATAACCCATCATAACCCAATGTAAATACCTTATAACCCATCCTAATCCAATGTAAATACCTTATAACCCATCATAACCCAATGTAAATACCTTATAACCCATCCTAATCAATGTAAATACCTTATAACCCATCATAACCCAATGTAAATACCTTATAACCCATTATAACCCAATGTAAATACCTTATAACCCATCATAACCCAATGTAAATACCTTATAACCCACCCTAACCAAACTAAATACCTTATAACCCACCCTAACCCAATCTAAATACCTTAGAACCCATCCTAACCCAATCTAAATACCTTATAACCCATCCTAACCCAATGTAAATACCTTATAACCCCTTCTAATCATTTGAAATATTTTATAATCCATTCTGACCAATTTTAATACCTTAAAATCCATCCTAGCCCATTCTTAATGCCCTGTAAGACATCCTAACTTATGTAAATGCCTTATAACCCATCTAAACCCAACGTAGATACCTAATACATTCCAACTCATTTTAAATGCCTTATAACCCGTCCAACCCCAGTGTTAATGCCATATAACTTATTCAAACTCTTTAATTCAGTACAATCCATTGGGGCATGTGTTAAATCCACTTCTCTCTCTCTCTCTGTGTGTGTGTGTGTGTGTGTGTGTGTGTGTGTGTGTGTGTGTGTGTGTGTGTGTGTGCTATTGGACTTTATCATCATATAGCAGAGCTGTGAGTCATTGTCTGTATATATCACTGCAGCTCATTATTAAGTTCACAAGAGCAAGACACAACACAGTGCCGTAATCTAACACATGTAACCAAACACACAACAGCTCAGATCACTGTCACTGTTCTGTTATTAGCTCGGAGATTATTTATGATTGTAAATACAGATCAGTGTCTATTTAAAGATGGTGTAATGTGTCAGCTTGGTGGACCTACCACAATAAAAGCTTCACCTTCAATAATGGAATCAAAATGAAGATGTAATGCTAGTAATAAGATTCAATTAACCATATCAAGAACTACTTAATCCATTGCAAGAACACCTTAAATATCCAACAGACCCACTGGAGCTGCCTTAAGTAATCTGGGTGCTTTGACCCTATGGTCCACCAATTTCACTACTGAAAAGGTGTTGGGGGAGGTGGTTCCTGATGCTGTTTGGCCATCTGTTTAGCACCCATCTTGAAGCAGAGTGACGCCCTTACAATCTACACAAGCTCCATTGAAACAACCGCAAGGTACATTTGAACCACCTTGAAAAAAAACCTAAAAGGACATTTCAGGACATTCTTAACTAAAACAACACGAGAACCAGCTGAACTTTCTCAAAGTCATCTCCCCTGTGTCAAACCTATTCTGATGAGGGAAGTCTCTTCAACGACCACTGGCACTGTCTCGCCAATTGAACTTCCTAAAGGAACCCTAGAATCTGCTCAAGGATTACACAAATCACTTAAAATACCATTAGAATTTCCTTAAGGAACCCTGGAATCTGCTCAAGAACAACTTAAACTACCTTAAACATCATTAAAACTTCCTAACGGAACCCTAGAATCTGCTCAAGGACGACTTACCTACCTCAAATACCATTTAAACTTTCTGAAAGAACCCTGGAATCTGCTTGAGGATTACTCAGATTACTTAAAAACCATTATAACTTCCTAAAGGAACCCTAGAATCTGCTCAAGGACGACTTAAACTACCTAATACCATTTTAGTTTTCTGAAAGAACCCTAGAATCTGCTCAAGGACAACTTACCTACCTCAAATACCATTTGAACTTTCTGGAAGAACCCTGGAATCTGCTCGAGGATGACTAAAACTATCTAATACCATTTTAATGTCCTGAAAGAACCCAAGAATCTGCTCAAGAACAACTTAAACTACCTAAAACGCCATTATAAATTCCTAAAGGAACCCTAGAATCTGCTCATAACAACTTAAACTACCTAAAACGCCATTTGAACTTTCTGTAAGAACTCTGGAATCTGCTCGAGGACAACTTACCTACCTCAAATACCATTTGAACTTTCTGGAAGAACCCTGGAATCTGCTCGAGGATGACTAAAACTATCTAATACCATTTTAATGTCCTGAAAGAACCCTAGAATCTGCTCAAGAACAACTTAAACTACCTAAAACGCCATTATAACTTCCTAAAGGAACCCTAGAATCTGCTCAAGAACAACTTAAACTACCTAAAACGCCATTACAACTTCCTAAAGGAACCCTAGAATCTGCTCAAGAACAACTTAAACTACCTAAAACGCCATTATAACTTCCTAAAGGAACCCTAGAATCTGCTCAAGAACAACTTAAACTACCTAAAACACCATTATAACTTCCTAAAGGAACCCTAGAATCTGCTCAAGAACAACTTAAACTACCTAAAACGCCATTATAACTTCCTAAAGGAACCCTAGAATCTGCTCATAACAACTTAAACTACCTAAAACGCCATTTGAACTTTCTGTAAGAACTCTGGAATCTGCTCGAGGACAACTTACCTACCTCAAATACCATTTGAACTTTCTGGAAGAACCCTGGAATCTGCTCGAGGATGACTAAAACTATCTAATACCATTTTAATGTCCTGAAAGAACCCTAGAATCTGCTCAAGAACAACTTAAACTACCTAAAACGCCATTATAACTTCCTAAAGGAACCCTAGAATCTGCTCAAGAACAACTTAAACTACCTAAAACGCCATTACAACTTCCTAAAGGAACCCTAGAATCTGCTCAAGAACAACTTAAACTACCTAAAACGCCATTATAACTTCCTAAAGGAACCCTAGAATCTGCTCAAGAACAACTTAAACTACCTAAAACACCATTATAACTTCCTAAAGGAACCCTAGAATCTGCTCAGGAACAACTTAAACTACCTAAAACGCCATTATAACTTCCTAAAGGAACCCTAGAATCTGCTCATAACAACTTAAACTACCTAAAACGCCATTTGAACTTTCTGTAAGAACTCTGGAATCTGCTCGAGGACAACTTACCTACCTCAAATACCATTTGAACTTTCTGGAAGAACCCTGGAATCTGCTCGAGGATGACTAAAACTATCTAATACCATTTTAATGTCCTGAAAGAACCCTAGAATCTGCTCAAGAACAACTTAAACTACCTAAAACGCCATTATAACTTCCTAAAGGAACCCTAGAATCTGCTCAAGAACAACTTAAACTACCTAAAACGCCATTACAACTTCCTAAAGGAACCCTAGAATCTGCTCAAGAACAACTTAAACTACCTAAAACACCATTATAACTTCCTAAAGGAACCCTAGAATCTGCTCAAGAACAACTTAAACTACCTAAAACGCCATTATAACTTCCTAAAGGAACCCTAGAATCTGCTCATAACAACTTAAACTACCTAAAACGACATTATAACTTCCTAAAGGAACCCTAGAATCTGCTCATAACAACTTAAACTACCTAAAACGCCATTTGAACTTTCTGTAAGAACTCTGGAATCTGCTCGAGGATTACATAAACTATTTAAAATACCATTTGAACTTTCTGAAAGAACCCTGGAATCTTTTCCAGGATTACATGAACCACCCCAAGGATCCCCAGAACATCCTGAAGGATTACTGGAGCCTTCTCCAGGACTCCTTTAACCTTTACAAACCCTGCCTTGCCGCCTTGCCACCGCGTGACCTTTTTTTCAGCGTCAGTGTTTGAGTGTCCATCAAATACTCAGTGATTTTTATAGTGCATGCTTGTTATTGGTTACTGCACTTAATTTTGTCATTTTTACAACGTGAGTGTAAAAAACAGAGTCCTATTACATTTCCTCTATGATCAGTATGAAAAGGAGATATGTTTGACATGTGTGTGTGATGAATAGTGTGACGACAGGACCGTCTTAATTCGGTCCTCTGAGATCTGGTTACAGCGCGCACACACACACACACACACACACACACACACGGTAACCCTTCTGTCAGTAAGTTGCTGATCTAAGCAGCTTCTATAAATACATCCGCTACTGCATTCACATGGAAACGGTATGTAAACCAGCATTGAAAACCATCCACCAACAAAGTAACGAATCGTACAGTATTATTTCAGGCGGTTGGTGGTTGCTCAGATCTTTGAAACGCGGCACCACATTTAAACAAACTATGCTCTGAATGTAAAGCTTCTTCACAGTGAGACAGTAAGTTTAAAAAAAAAGGTTGCTGAGAGGTTTCAAACCGGAAAATATATTGGAGCTGAAATTGACCCGTTTAGACAAGTATGGATCGACTAAGCAGTGAAGAACAGCCTGGAACTGGACATTCGGCCACACGACGGACATGTCAGGCTTAATCAACGCTGTCCCCATTTACTGTTCATAAATATATTTTCGAAAAGAAATATAATCCATGTATTTATTACTGTAGAATGATGTCTGGAGCAAAGAAGTTATGATGTAGTATAAGAGCGCCAAAGTCTGCATAGGGAAGAGGGTCAGAGCGGTGGATGCGTCCCAGAAACACAGGACCTTCTCCTGGGAGACCGGGAATACTAAGCCAAACCACAACATTTTTTTCTAATTTTAATCAAGTCCTTTCGGTGCTGATACGGTGATGTACCGGTCAACGTTTCACAGCGTTAAATAGAATGCCATATTCCCTAAGATAGCGTACAAATTGCATACGTTTGGCTTTATAGCATCCTGTAACATAGACTGGGCCGTCTGTGGGGGTGTCGTAAATCAGATCACACAAGAGGAATATGCGTTGGTGTTTTGGTGCATGATGGTCACAATAAATGTAGTACGGGAAGAGTAAATACTGCAAGAGTCAGTCTTTGGATTTTCTTTATACTGAGACGTTTACTCCCCTCTAGCATAGTTTGCTCAGGATTATACATCATTCAATAAAGAGTAACTGGAGGAGGAGAGCTGGCGAGCTTTTTAGCTGACAACTAACAGGACATTTAGTTCAGAAGGTTAACTGCCCTGAACACCCGAACTTATCCTCGCTAATGAAGACCTCTGCTCAGGACGAACATGGGCTGAGCTCTCCATGAATCACAGCGATATAAACATTGAAATGAATAGATTTTGCTGCAGATCTCTTTTACCATTTTAAATGCAGCTCTAAAGTTATTTTGCTCTCAAGATCCTTTCCTGTTGCAGTGTTTGCACCTGCTGAGATAAAACAGTCTATAAATTCATCGTAAACCCTTTCTAATTCGTAGTGTCCCATTTCCTGCTGGTCAGTCCACTTTTATCTGCTGCGGTAAGATTTATGATTGTGGCTTCAGTCAGGGTGGGTTATCTCTGGCATTCACACCCACCCCACACTCACACATTTACACACACACACATTCTCGTACGATAAAGATGTAGGGAAGGAAAATCTCGCACAGTGCTGTGCTGTACCGTCAGCTGCGGCCCGAAACTCCTGTAACTGATCTGGCCTACGGAGCTCTGTGTCATCTGTCACAAACCACCCCCATAATGTAGCCAATGGCTGTGCTTACTAAGAAGTGTGTTTGCAGGAAATAGCAATAGCAAGCAGAACATCTCTGCAGTGATTGGGGGTTTGGAAAGAAGTGCACCGCTGAGCCAATATGTGTCACAACAGGTTTTAAAGAACCCCTCCAGACAAGTTTAAGACATTTAAAAAGACTTAGTGTTAGTGATGGTTTATCTAAAAAAAAAAAATTCAGTAACATCTACTCCTTCTGCCTCTCAACTTCAACTACATGAACAAACAATACAACTTCAGGAACTCATACAACTTCCTCAAGGATCCCTGAAACATTTCCCCCCAAGCCACAATGCAAAAATACAAGAATTTGATTTTCCAGAAACTGATATAAGATAAATAAAATGAAAAAGAAGGTGAGTACTAGAGAGATTGTCACAAAAAATTAGGAAAAAAGAGAGAAAAAGACGCTTTTTGGGTGGAAACACATGATCAGGTGGACTGCCAAAATAAATCAGTATAAATAAATAGCAAGGTTAACACACTAACACGGTGCCAGGTATGTGTAATTAAAATAAAACTAGCCCATATACAGTA
>NC_139835.1:24925455-24950455 GCF_963691815.1 Echiichthys vipera | reverse complement strand
GAGACCGCCAGTTTGCAACTCAGTAGAAAGAAAACAGCATAATCATCTGATTAGAACCAAACGAGCATTGTATATTATAGTGTTGGAAAGGACAAACAACATACTGAAGAGCTAGCCATTCTTTGGATTAGTCGTAGTGGTGATAGAAATGTAAAGTTAGCCTGAAAATCTGACTTGATTATAAAGTATCTCTAACTCATTTTGATGTTTAGTATGGCAACAAGTGTTGAAGAAACTCAGGTCACCCGCCTTGAGATGAAAAAAAAATCTACTCAACATGGAAAGAAGGTTGTAAAATTATTGAAAAGGTAATTATTAGAGGATGTTTAACAAATTGGGCCTGTTAGATAAAAAATTACACAGGTAAATGCAGAGGACTTTTATTGTGAAAGGTAAAAATGAAGGTATGCACCAACTTTGTCAAGGTTGAAAGGAGCAATAAAAGTTGCAGACTTCTTTTGGGCTATGGTGCCTCTGGGTTGTTGTTCTGACTCCTCAGAGGTACAACGCGTCTTTGCATTCTGTGAGTGAAAAATATACTAATGTGCACTTTAATTGCATGAAAATGTTCATCTTTATTTTTGTGAAACTGTCTAAAAATAAATTACAATGATCTAAGGAAGAAGAAGAAGAAGAGGAAGAATTACTTTATTAATCCCATAACGGGAAATTCGTTTTTTTTCATTCTATTATTAATCATGTTACACACACACATGGGCCCGAAATACACACACATGCACAAACCTACGTATATACATGCAATTAATGGAGAGATGTCAGAGCAAAGTTACGCCTACATATCAGTGTTTTGTCTCATTGTGAAACAGCTGACAAATGCAATGTGAGCTCTTCCAGTTCACCTGAACAACCAGAGACACAACAGAACCTTCAGTGATCAGTTTAATTATTTAATTATTTAAAAGTATTTTCATGAAATCCGTATTTAGGATTTCTTATGAATTCATTTTTCAGGGAAAAACTGAAGGAAAAAGTGACTGAAGATGAGGTTTAATCTGCAGAACCAAAACTGTGTTGTGATGATGAGCAGCAGTGTGTGGGTAATCACAGCAGTCACGCTATCTATAATGAGAGGAATGCCAGACAGACAGGAAGTAGCCACTCGTTCAGCAGCCCAATCACAGCCTTCATTTTCTCCTGATTGAATATACAATTCGTTCCAGGGATCTTCTAGAAGTTCTCTGTGTAAAAATGAATCCTTATATTCATTTAGCTAATCATATTCCTGGAACACGCCAGATTCCCACACTGAGCGCACATAAGAAGATCATCACATCAAAGCGTATGAAGCAAGAGAAGCTGCACAGTGCGTTGTAGCGTTTGCAGCAGAGAGACTGCATTTCCATCTGCATTTTAATTGAGGTGCAAAAGTTGGCATACTGGGAAAGAGAAACAGTGGCTGATGGAAACATTCAGTGTTACCAGCAGGTCCAATAACTGGCAAAACGTATTAGAGCTAATTAGTAGATGAAAATATGGTGAATATGGTAAACACTGTACATGCATCATTAGCATCAGCATGTTAGCATTGTCACTGGGAGCGTTTTAGTATGCCGATGTTATAATTCAATTTATCTGAAGATTAATATCATCAGAAACAATGCAGCCAGCAGATTTTTATTTATTTAATCTGATTGCACTGACATGTGGTAGGTGAATGTTTCTAAATACTGCGAGATTATCCAAAGCTTCATAGGTTAAAGGGGCTGGTTCAGCTTTTTCGAAGAGAGGTTGTATGAGGTTCTTATCCTTAGTTGGTGTGTTATAGTAGATGGCGGTGAGCACGACACCAGTTTGGAGAAGCAGACAGGAGAATCGACACAGCAGCTGCCGCGGACGGGCACAGCTGAACTATTCTTTTACAATTACACTAAATATTCAATGTCCGATTTGTTTTTAATATTTA
Source organism: Echiichthys vipera (assembly GCF_963691815.1). Taxonomy (NCBI): domain Eukaryota; kingdom Metazoa; phylum Chordata; class Actinopteri; order Perciformes; family Trachinidae; genus Echiichthys; species Echiichthys vipera. The sequence goes on along the minus strand of NC_139835.1, from coordinate 24,948,531 downwards.
AAATTAAAAAAACATAAGACACTAAAAATACCTCCAACTTTTGTATCATTTAAATCAGCTTCCATCAGACTTCATCATATCTTCTCTTCATCAACACGACTTTTACACCTCAGCCAAGAGAAAACACCATTTAGAGATATTCCAACTCCAGACAAAAGCAGATCAATAGATATAATGTACTTATTGAGTCACAAGATGAACCGTTAGAACATAACAACAAAGTCGAAAATACCCTCAACATAATGAGATATTTAGGAAATAACCGCCACGTAGTTATAATCGACCTGTGATGAACAGCTGACTTTGTTTCGAAGACAATAACCCTTTTTAAACTGAGAACATTGGGAGCAGAAAGACTCCAACCTCAGTACAAGGTTCGAGTCCAGGTCACGACCTCTGGATCATGAAATCCCCATCACCGCCCCAAAACAACCACTCACAAATAACCGACACAGAAAGAGAAAAAAGACGCAAACATTCGAAACCAAAGCAGCTAAATGTGGAGCTCAAGCACAAACAGTCAGAAGAAGGATTTCCTACCTCGACTCAGGAAACTACTCCACATCCTTGACGGGGAGACGGCTGTCTCACCTCCTCCTTCCCCTCCTCCTCCCTCTCCACTCTATCATCTGCTCCCCGAACAACAAAAGCAATGAAGAGAAAACCCAAAGCAAACAGCAGAGAATCGCCACCTGACTGTCTGCCTGTGTGAACACAGAGGGACACTTGTGTGGATAGAGGAGGGCAACCGGCACGCAGTGAGGAAGAGACAGAGTGTACAGTGTATTTGAATCACTGAGGTGATGGTATTCAGGGTGAGCGGAGATGACAGCCACTCTGTCTCGATGGAAATCCCTCGTTCAGTGTCTCTCGATCTCTGAATTACTCACGCACTCTCAGCCAGTTCATTTCATCGTGAGTCAAACAAGAGAGGAGAGGAGCAGAGGAGGGTACAAGCTATTAGTCTAATTCCCAAGAACAAAATACAGAAGGAATACAGAGACAAGAATGAGAGAAAACAAATGAAAATTACCAACTTAATTAACAAAGGAATAGAAAATCCACCAAGTGAGAGAAAAGAAAATGTATAAAAAGAAAAGCATTGATTGAAAGGCAAGAAAGAAAACTGAATCCTCTACTAGTTCTTCTTATTCTCTACCACTGCTCTACAGGTTTACCAGTCCAACCATTTGTCTACTAGACCAACACAACCACCCCTTTACTGTCTTTTCTATAATTCATACTGTACCATGACTAGTCCTACGTCTGCCAGTAGTAATTTTCTAACTAGTCCTACCAGTCCCCAATACCCAGCACAGACCCTTTTTTAATTATTATCCACTTTAGTATTATCCATTATTCACTAGAGTTATCGGTTTTCTACCTAATACCTAGTACCAATCCATTTACTAGTTCAACTGGTATTCTAAACTAGTATTCCCGCCAATGTCTTTACTAGACCGTGACTTGTCCTACAAGGCGTTTACTATCTCTGCTAGTCCTAGCAGTTTTCTATTTAAGCTAAACTAGTTCAGCCAATGCCTTTACTAGACCTTGACTAGTCCTACCAGTCCCCAATCCCCAGTACCGATCCATTTACCAGTTCTGCTTGTCCCTGTTTTCTTTCCTTGAGTAGTTCGAGCAGTTGTCTTCTTGTCCTTTATCAATCTAAACAGTCCTCTACTATTCTGTAGTCCTTCTGTAGCATTTACTAGACCTGTCAGTTTCCTTCTAGACCTTGACTCGTCCTCTCAATCCTCTGCTAGTTCTGCCAGTTTCCCAATCCAATCCAATCCAATCCTTGACCTTGACGCAACCCTCCAATGCCTTTACAAGACCTTGACTAGTCCTACCAGTCCCCAATCCCCAGAACCGATCCATTTACCAGTTCTGCTTGTCCCAGTTTTCTACAAGAACATGAGTAGTGTGAGCAGTTGTCTTCTAGTCTTTTATTAATCTAAACAGTCCACTACTATTTTCTAAACCTTCTGAAGCATCCTCTAGTCCTGTCAGGTTCCCTCTAAACCTTGACTCGTCCTCTTAATCCTCTGATAGTTCTAGTTGCCAGTTTTCTATTTGACCTTGACTCGACCCTCCAATGCCTTTACCAGACCTTGACTTGTCCTACCACTTTTTCTACTTATCCTTGCTAAGTCCTACTACCAATCCCTTTACCTGTCCGAGCAGTTGTCTTCTGGTCCTTGACTCGTCCTCTCTAGTGTTGCTGGTTTTCTATTTGACCTTGACTAGACCCTCCAATGCCTTAACTAGACCTGTTACCAGTTCTGCTAGCCCTGCAAGTTTTTTTCCTCGACCTCACAGACGCATATTGTATTACAAGTTGTCAACTGATGGTCACAGATGTGGGTCATGTGTGGGCTGCATCACAGGTTCAAACTGGGTCGTATACACCCTCAACTTCTTCCCTCACCACTGTGCATCACTATGAGAGTGTGTGAATCTGTCATCAGGGTCTATTCATACACAGACGAATACATCAGTGCAAAACCACACATCAACGCCAGCTCAATCTCTCCATCTCACACACATACTGCTACAATAGGTGTCTATTAATAACATCTATTTCTCATTATTCATGAGGTATCAGCAGGACAGCATTCTGACCTTCATTAGCTCAGGAGAGCTAATTAGAGCTAGCTTATACACACACACACACATACACAGATGGAAAGCACAGAAAGGAAAAGGTGAGCTGCTTTTGACATTTCCACTGTGCTAAAGCAACGAATCAGGAACATTGAGGGTCTCATTAACAGGAAACTTTACATTTTACTCTGTGGAAAAACAAACTTCAGTACTCTCCCCCCGAATGGCTCATATCCTTAGTCATACAGTATTTACTGCAGCATAACGCATTAAAAAGTCAAAGCACATTAGAGTTGTTTTCCTCAGTACCCATTAGCGTCTCTGCCCACACTGAATACTGAAAACCAAGAGAGGAGTTTTAATATTGTAAATGTTATTAGTCTCATGTGAGTTCATCTCTTCATTAGTACTGATGTGGATCATGGGAATGCACTTCTTTCATTAGTGACGGAGAGTGTGTGTGTGTGTGTGTGTGTGTGTGTGTGAGTGTGCGCGTGTGTGTGCGTGTGTGTGCGTGTGTGTGTGCGTGTGTGTGTGTCTGTGTTAATGCTGCCTCCTAGTGGTCACTAACTGCCACTGAGGAGACATAAAACTACAGTATTAAGTGTGTTCAGTGAGAGCAAGCACTCTGTACAGCACACCCTCACTATGTAATCTGACAGCTAGTCTTGTGAATCCTTTCTGCACTAATTTGTTGTTACAATAACTTTCTTAACTGTTAGTGGTATCTGATCTTTTTCTGGCTTACAACAGCATTTAATTTGTTGGGTTTTATCCAATATTGTTGTCACAGTTTCACAACTGCCTCCAATAGATATTTCAGATGGCACCCTTTGTCTGCAACCTTTATTGGAAGTGTGTTTAGCTTGCTAAATACTGTACACTAGCTGGGCACCTACACACATAGTGTGGGCAGAGCTCCACTACATTTCAGAGGGACATATTTGACTTCAACATTTATCTGTCAGCCTGTCAGTACTTAACATAATAAGATTTTGCACACAAAACATGATGCATTTGTATAGATTAAACTACCCAACAGTGTGTAAAGTAGTCCACCTTCACCAGCTTGCACATTAAAATGCTGCTTACACATATATGCATCAATAACAATAACCCAGTAATATAATGTATAATAATATGCCTAGCCTACTTTTACTTTTGATACTTTAAAGTATCGTGATTTTGGAGTATATTCACACATCTATTCACACGTCCACTTAAATGATCTGAATACTTCTTCCATCTCTGGTGATGTATCGTAAAAATACTGACAGAGTGCAGATTTTTGATGTAAGTAGAAACACACAAAACAATTATCCATATAAAAATAACTGAATCCAGCTGTTTTATATGAACATCATTGATTGAGGAGCTCACAGATCTTGGCGAGGGCAACCCTGTTCGGATTGGCTGTGATGTCATCTGACCTGACTGCTGATAGGCTGCTCAGCCAGCCAGGTCACTGTCGCACACAGCCGGGCCTGGAGGAGCTGAGTTCAGGCCAAAGAGCTTTTCATGGTCGAGCGAGCATCGCGTAATGGACAGAGAGAGAGAGAGAGAAAGACATGACCATTCGCGCTGAGTGGTGTGTGTGTGTGTGTGTGTGTGTGTGTGTGTGTGTGTGTGTGTGTGTGTGTGTGTGTGTGTGTGTGTGTGTGTGTTTGTGTGTGTTTGTGTGCGTGTATGTGTGTGCGTGTGTGCATCCAATAGAGATAGGTTTAATCTTTAATCAGTGTTATTGTAGCCTGTACACTGATATGGACACAAAGTATGTAATTACAGCTTCTATATGTCTGTATGTGTGTGTGTGTGTGTGTGTGTGTGTGTGTGTGTGTGTGTGTGTGTGTGTGTGCGCGCGCTCGCACTATTGTCTTTTGGTTTCCTGTCTCTCCTGACATCATCCTTCCATGTAGTATAATTAGGTGTGAGCGTGAGAGAGTGTGTGTGTGTGCGTGTGTGTATGTGAGAGAGAGAGAGAGAGAGAGAGAGAGTGTTGATTTGTTGATTTTGCAACTTATTTATTTTTATTCTACTCTACAAGTGATGTTGTCTCTCTAAAATCAGCTCCCCTCAGGTCTAAAATGACAGATTTTGGAAGTTTTAAATTGTGTCTGTGAAAAACAAAATAAGGACGACAAACTGGAGCACTGTTTTATACAGTGATTCACATAAAGATGTCATCACAGCAGTATTTTTGCAGACGGACACATTAAGGGACGAACACCAAATATAATATAATGGTAAGAATAGATGCAAGCCGTGTCTTTGAGAAATGTCAGTGGGGTTTCGGAGCAGTGCTGTGTCCCAGTTTAATGACCCGCTGCCGTCTGCTCCACTTTACTCTGCATCTCACAGCGCGCTCTCACTCTGCTGACCATCAGTTTGACTTTTTAAAAACTGGGTCTGAATCGCTGAAGACACTCTGAAACTGTTCCAGTCACAGCTGATCACGGAACCAAAGAGGATCAAGCAATGTGAAAAGCTTCAGCTGTGACTTCAGCAGCAGAGGGCGCTGGAAGCACTGAGAAAGCCCGCTGCAATGACTGAACCATGACAAATAATCAAGATACTTAAAGACAATTTTGTTAAACTGAACCGTTATCATAAAGATATGATATCAGAGCTAATACAGAAGGAGACATACTCGATAGCTACTGTTAATAAGATAAACCTACTCGCTTTCATGCCCAGATTTAGAGGAGTATACTGATACCATCTCATATTTGTGCAATAAATATTAAACTGCAAACAGCAGCCAGTTTAAAATTTAACTTTGCTCAGCATGAATACTGGAAGCACAGGAAAACAGCTAGCGACACTTTCCGATTTTGCCAGTGCACAAAAATGGCTCTCAGAGGCTGGAAACAGGAGGAAACAGCAAGCCTGGGTAAAAAGGTAAAAAAATCCACCAACTAGCACATCTAAAGCTCTCTAATTTAATGTTATGTGTAAAAGAGACAAGTTGTGGTTTTACTGGGGTTGTGTGCGGCACAATTTTTTGGCTGTGTCAGATAAGAAATGGTCCTGCACAAGGATTTTTTTTACATGTCTCAGTAAAATTGCATCCTCCATCCAAACACGACAAAAATTGATTCACATATCAACTTTCAGATGGTCAGTCCATTTTTAAAAAGATTCAGCTCATTGGGTGGAGCAAACAATACCCATTCAGTATAAAACTGCAGCGATGATCTGAGTTAATGCAGGGTCACATTATTCTTTCAGGTCATTCTGAGAGCCAACACAAGCGCGCACGCGCACAAACACACACACACACACACACACACACACACACACGCTCTCCATCCTCTCTCAGAAGGCAGCAGCTGTTGATGACGGATGAGCAAAAGTCAATCTCATTCAGCAGACAGACTTTACAAATGAATGTCTCGTTAAGCACTTAATGTGCCTCTGGTTACCGTGACAACTTGTATACATCTCTGTGATGTTGTTTTAACGAGTGATTTCCTCTCATGCAGGTAAAGAATTTACGTGCGTGTCAGCTTTAGACTTTGTGGTGCAACTTCTAATGTTTAATCATTGTCATTGTCAGCGCAGTTGAAGCATTAGAAGCATTAGAAGCATTAGAAGCATTAGAAGCAGTAGAAGCAGTAGCAGCGCTCGTCCTACCTGCAGTCGTGCTGGATGGAGCGATGAGACCTGGACTGAGACCTGGGGTTGGAGTTAGTCCTGCAGACTGGGAGCTGAGCCCTGTGGCCAGGGGAAGAGACCTAGACTGAGCCCCTGCTGGAATCAAACACATCAAGACCTATTAGAACACACAAGGCGCTGTCAATAACACTTCTACTGCTGCTATCACTGACGTTAATGCTACTGATGCTATGACTGTTAATGCTACTACTGCTGCAAACATTACTGCTACTATGCATACTACTGTTTGCATTAGGGAGTGAGGTGTAGAGCATAATTGTGTTAGTCAAGCAAGCTAACGATCAGCAATGGTTGAAATGAAGTAAAAAAATAAAGCTTAAGGTCTTGGGTCAGGTATGGTACTCAAATTTGGCATGCATATACAACTGCCAGCACAATCACATGACAGTAGTGGTCAAAATGTAGGCCTACCTGCTGCCTGCTGCCCTGTCTCTCTAGCCTGGAGCTGTCTCACTCTCCGGAGGTGAGACCTGCCATTGTAGTGCAGCTGGGCCTGAGCAGCAGATGTCAGCTGCAAGTTACACACCTCACACAGCGAATAGGCCCCGCCCTGACCTGGGGAAACAACAACAAGGATGAGTCAGACTGTTGGAGAAAATAGTTGGAGAAAACCACAAGGATCAGTCAGACTGAATTACTGGAGACAAAACAGAGCATTGGTGCAAAAACATGTCAATCACCTGGGGATGAAGTCTGCTGAACAGAGAGACTGGCTGGTTGAATGGTTGTAGGTGTTGGCGGCTCCATCAGCTCTTGACACATCCCTCCAAAGGCAAAGATCTGTCCCCTCTCCAGGAAATGAGAGGGGCTGAGGGGAGTCTTCATCCCTGAGGAACACACACATAAGTACTATAATTATTTAAAAATGAAGTGATCTTGTAGGTAACATTTTTTTTAGACAGTTATGTGTCATTTTTTAGATAAACTGTGTTGTCCCATTAGCGAAACGGCGAACAACAGGGTAACTGACAATTAGCAAGCTTGTTAGCTCTGATGCGCATTTTCTCCCACTTCAATAACACTTTAATGAAAGAAATGAAGCACAATCCAGAGAACAAAATGCCAACAGGGGAGTTAACTGCACAAATAGCGCAGAGATCTAATTGTGGCTGACTATTGCCAACGTTTTGCAGGATAGCTGCGGTGTTAGCTGTTACGTTGCCAGCTACAGTAGTGCAGAAGAACTGTGCCACTTTCTGCTGTGACCAAGCCGCTAGCAGCTAAAAACAGATCATTCTAACCGCCATGCTAAAATGCTAAAATACAAAATAAAATGTCCAAAAACACCACATCTGTTGATAGAGGAGCTCTGTTTCTTAGACTTTCTCCAAGACATTAGCAAAGAAATACACCAAAAAACACGTCAGATGTAAGACAACAGTGATCCAAGGTAGAAGCAATGCATAAAGCGACAATTTGAATGGTGACACTGAACATCCACAAGTACAAGTACTGACCCTAAAAAGGAGACACTGACTGAGAAACAAATACAGTAGGTGGACAGACGGACAGTAATGAGGCCTGGATGACACCGGATGCAGAGTGGGAAGCATCAAACGCTTACAGGAAGAGTGATGAAGTAATGAGTAAGGAGAGAGGGGAAGGATGACATATGTGTGTGTGTGTGTGTGTGTGTGTGTGTGTGTGTGTGTGTGTGTGTGTGTGTGTGTGTGTGTGTGTGTGTGTGTGTGTGTGTGTGTGTGTGTGTGTAGGTCAGTCCATGCCTGTCCATCTGTTGTCCTGTGAGCTCTGCCAAGTTGCGTGACCTCTGACAGGACACATACACACTCGTTTTTTTTCACATTCAGTTATCTTTATTACCATGACCTACATACATTTCTCCTGCATTTAAATTCTATTTAGGGATTCGGATCAACCCATTAGGCTGTAACGGCACACCATTGGCTAATGGCACATGAGAAATTGTGACCTAACGATAATGTTCATTTGATAGAGTAGTAAAGCAGCTGCTGGTGCCCATACGGGCTGCACTAGAGAGGAAATCAAGGTTATTATCAACATCAACACAACAGCTGGACCAGCTATGCATTGAAGCCCTCTGAGGCAAATGTGTCACTCCTGTTATTCCATGGCCTTGGGTCAGACTGTGGGATCTACTGAGAACCTAACATCAAATGGTGCAATGTTTTGATCCTAATTACAGCGACAAAGTGTTCAGAATATGGCAGAAAGCTACGAGTCATCTTCATAGAGTTGTGAAGTGAGAGAAGTTGGATCATGTCCCAATCATTCTTCCGATAGACAATCTTATATGACTGTAAGCTTGAATCGGTATTCAATGTTAGATTCATTTGTAACGGGTGCACAAAAGATAAACCCTTAACATGGTTCATCAAGGAGCCATCACTTCTTCCACACATCCCCTCGCTCTCTCTCTCTCTCTCTCTCTCTCTCTCTCTCTCTCTCTTCCAGCTGGTTGTTAGTAGTCGACTTTATGTTCTGCAGACAGCTGGTTAATCTGCCACTGTGATGAATTGGCTACAAAATGTGCGTGCACACAGAGAGAGAGAGAGAGAGAGAGAGAGAGAGAGAGAGAGAGAGAAGAGAGTGTATGTGTGTGAGAGAGAGAGAGAGAGAGAGAGAGAGAGAGAGAGAAAGAGAGAAGGGAGTGTATAAGTGAGAGAGAGAGAGAGAGAGAGAGAGAGAGAGAGAGAGAGAGAGAGAGAGAGAGAGAGAGAGAGAGAGAGAGCCAGCTGATGCTGACATCAGCTTTAGCGAAGGAAGGATTAAATATATCTGCTCTATTGAGCTGGGTATTACACACACACACACACATGTACACACGTACACACACACACACGTACACATACACACACGTACACAAACACACACACACAGGTAAATAAATACCCACAGTAAGATGCAGAAAAAGAAAAAGCAAGTCAGTGAAGTGTCACATTCAGCATTAAAATGAAATGAAATGAAATATGTGCATTTACCTTTTCTGTTGTAATGTGTGTGTGAGTCTAATCCAGGCTGACCAGGCAGGCAGTAATCAGAGAGGCCAGCTGTGGGTTATAATCCCACACGCACACACACATGCAGCAGTTGAGCAACAATGTGATTGAAGAGGAAAAGTAGAAATATTTTCTTCAGTGTCAGTGCTTCACAACAACTTGAATTTCTTCTTTTTTTTAACTTTTCAGATTTCAAGGGGACTGCAGAGATCGCAAACACTTTTCAGCTTCAGTCTCATCTCTGCGTCTTTAATCTCAATACATACGTAAACATTATGATATCATACATTCACTGGACCAGAAACAGCACGCTGCTGCACTGATTGTGATGTTTTGCACGGTTAATCACTGCATTTTAATCTATGCCGTTTTCATTTGTGTGTTTTTGCTTAAAACTGGTGAAAATAGAGTGCAACTATGGGGATTGAGCACTGATTTTTCACCAATATGACTCATAAGGTACCCAGAAGGCAGCTTTCCAAACATATTAGTGTATTAAAGAGTATTTAACTTTATTATACATTTTTTTTATGTACTCCATTGTCAATCACTTCTAAATAAAGACTGTGAGAATAAAGAATAAAAAGAGTTTCAGTCAATTGCTTAACATTTAAATAAATTAAAATGAAATAATTTGCTCTATGACGCCATTTTTAATCCAATCCAAGTATCTTTTTATGCTTTATATGTTCTGTAAAAAAGGTTTTCATATATTTTCATATTGGCCGATGATACTGGCTGATATATCAGTCTGGCTCTATTATTTATACTTTACGTTAACAACATTATCACACGAAAAGATTCATGATATGATTTATGATATCCATTTTTATGCAGATGACACAGTCTTGTATACATTTGGCTCCTCTTCAGCTCAACTCTTAAATCTAAAGTCTCCCCGTTTCACCATCTTCAGTGTTTATATAAAGCTAAAAAACTTCAGACTGAACTGACATAAAGGAAAGTGGAATACATCTTTTGATCTTTTGATGATCTTACTCTCGACTAGAAAGTAAAATAAGGTGAAATTAGAGTTTTGAAGAACTACTGTATATGCAAGTGAGATGTATCCCACAACAAAGGATGCACAGGCAAATGGTACTTGGATGTACTTATATACTTATATAGCGCCTTTCTAGTCTTCTGACTACTCAAGGCGCTTTCACACTACTTGTCACATTCACCCATTCACACAGACATTCACACAGATGGCAGTGGACATCTATATACCATCTAGTCTAATCATTCACACCACATTTACACACCCATGCGCATTACAGGGAGCAGTTCGGGGGTTCAGTGTCTTGCCCAAGGACACTTAGACATGCGGCCCTGGGGAGGTGGGGATCGAACCCCCGATCTCTCGAATGGATGATGACCCACTCTTTCACTGAGCCACAGCAAAAAATGCCAATTACATTCTTCATTTTTGGGTTGATTTAAAAATGTATTTTACCTCAAAAGCAAAAATAAATAATTTTTATTAACAGAGCGAGTCTTTTTTTACTTGTGGAAAACACTAAAAAGTGTATTTTCGCTCATGATGATGCACTACCAGTAATACTATTTGACTGTTGTTGGGTGAAAACCTTTTATGCTTCACAGGAACTATCAGGACAACTGCAGTGTGTGTTATTGTTCAGTGGGGTATGAAACCTTTTATAAGCCAGTGTTAAGGGCTGATGAGGAGGTGTGTAGCCGTTAATATGATCTTACAACATGTGAAATCACTAGACTTGGAGATACAAAGTTTACACCATTAGATATCTTTTGTAATCAAAGTGTTGTAGTTTGTAATGTTAGTAAGTGGACGGACGAAGCGCTCATCTCATTCGTCGAAGGCTCTGTATCCTGCTTGTGTAGAGTACAAAGAGATGGAGATATTGAGGAGGGCACTAATGTATGTCCCTGTTCCCTGAAAGGGACTGTTCAACACATACACACACACACACACACACACACACACACACACACACACACACACACACACACACACACACACACACACACACACACACACACACACACACACACACACACACACACACACACACACACTCAAGCACACTGACCTGAGGCAGACAGGACAAGGAAACTAATGGAGATGTGAAAAGACAGAGAGAGGGGTCTTGGCTTGGTCTTGGAGAGTGGCTGTCTCTCACCCTGAGGCCAGTAGCTGGTTATGACAAAGACACACACACACACACACACACACACACACACACACACACACACACACACACACACACACACACACACACACACACAGAGTAAACAGAGCAGTGGCCGGCGGCAGCAGAGATTCTGAAACAAACTACTAGATACAGTTTGATGTTTGTACGTTTGTCCCTGCAGGACTCTGAGATCCTACAATCACAAGGAACTCTCCGGCTGCTTCACAAACAGCTTGATGCACTTCAGGAGAAAATATCCATTTTTCTCACACAGTCAATCCCCCTAAGAAGCAGCGATAGAAATCCAGGTCAAATACAATCCAACCTGCAAAGCATTAATATCTCATTTGTTTCCTTTTCAAGACGTCCATTTAGGCAGAGCTTCCTTCCAGGCGGTGTTTGACCTCCAACAGGCTCCACAAGTTCAAACCTCAGCAAAGCGTCTAATTTTTAAACTCAAAACCTCAAAGTGGAGCAGCTCTGACATGAAACCACCAACTTGTCACTGGATTTATGAAGCTTGTTGGGAGGAGGGAACTAGCTGACGGGCTGAATTCAGGGCAAAACTTTTACATAAATTAGATTTCTTTCCTGGCTCACTCTTCACACAACAACTCACATTTTACTTACAGAACAAAAAACAGCTTTAAGGTTGTTCTAACCTAAACTTACAGTAAGCATTAGGGCCTGACCGATATGAGATTTTTAAGACTGATACCGAATGAAACGAGACCTCTTTAATGTGGATATGTGGATATGACCCAGAAGGCTGCTTTATTACTTTATTAAAGAACATTTAACATTATTATACATTATCAATGTATTACATTATCAACCAATTCTTGAAATGATAAAATAAAGAATAAAAAAATAGATAAATTAGCAAAATGTTCAGTATCAGTCAATTAAAAAAATAAACAGATAAATAAAGAATAAATGAAAATGAAATAATAGCTATGAAGTATCATTTTCTGCCTTAAATGTTATACTGTAAATATGGGCATAAAACATACATGCTGATACTGATAATACTTGTATTTTTCAGAGGATATTGGCTGACCAATTTATCCAGTCGACCTATCCAACCGAATCCATTTGGCTATAGGAAGCATGTCTTAAAGATAACTATGATTCACCCCATCTACTGCAGAAACAAAAACGATTATATGGTGATTTATTACACAGCTTTGGTTCGAGTCCCTGTGTGGACCATGAATGGAGCGTGGACTGGTGGCTGGAGAGGTGCCAGTTCATCTCCTGGGCACTGCCGAGGTGCTGTTGAGCAAGGCACCGAACCCCCAACTGCTCGAGGCGCCTATCCATTGGCAGCCCCCTGGCTCTAACATCTTTCCATTAATTGCATGTATAGGTCCTGTTTGTGCATGTGTGTGTATTTCAGGCCTGTGTGTGTGTAACCTGTATATAAAAAAAAATGTAATTTCCCCTTGCGGGATTAATAAAGTAATAATTCTTCTTATTCTTCTATTCGTATTCTGAATACTCAATTTTGATTGGTCAATTACGGTATTCTACGACAGGCCGTTGCTATGGACACAGTCTTCATAGACTCATAGAATAATTATTAGTAGTAGTAAGTAGCTACTGTATGTAATTAGAGGGGATAACCTTTCTATTGTATTGTGAATTCTTTAACTGCAGAGTCTGTGTATCTGTAAATAAAGCCCCTCTAAAGTTTTAATCTTCTTCTTCATCATGTGTCTTATATAAACAGGATCACAATCTATGCATACAGTGACACTAACAACAGCCAGTCTGATGAGAGGGACACATTCAGACTGCAGTGGATCTGAAGACCTGCAGGAGGCCGTAACCTGAAGACACTCTGAGGACACTCTGAGGACACTCTGAGGACACTTAAGGTGCTAATTATGCTTCATCCCTCCTCCAGACAGCCATCCTCAAATCAACTGAGGATCTCCAGACACGTATGATAACAATCTGAGCCTGTCAGGGGCAAAAACAAGCACTTTTAGTCGACGTATATTGTTGGTGCACAAGTGCCAGGTTCCATGACATTGCAACCCGGTTAACAGCAGTCAGGCTGCAGCGCTTGCACTCATTACGATTTTAAAGAAAGTTGTTGCCATTCGTCACTTACACAGAAACACATAAGGTAAAAGGTAAATAGGGTCCAGATTAAAAAAGTAAAGAGTTCTTTATAAAATGAGAAAATATAATTAATTTGCCAAGTATTTAATTCACATAGAAGTATACACATAATATAAAAATATTGATTTTATTCAGAGTTGAATCCATTTAAAGCTGTGCTAATTGCTCCCTCACATCCATCCTGTTATTTAATTAGTAAGCTCATTTTACTTGTCTGCTGCTGGTTACATACATACACATTTCATGACCCTCTGGAGCAGCAGCAGTCATCAGACTTGAGTTGTTCTTTAAAACGGTTGCTGAAGTATTTCTGCACATTATAGGACCGTTAAGATGCGTCTGTCATGATTTACTGATGTTTAGACGCGAGGAAAAGAAAGAAATGAAGGAACTGAGGAGCCACATTAGAGAAATGGAAAAGCTCCAAGTCAGACAGGTGGAAAGACTTTCACTCGGGCTTCCTGTCTGTCTGCTTTGTGGTTGTCATGGAAGTGCTGTGTTCAAACACCACAACTGGTGATGTCAATGCGGTCAGTCCACTGGGAAACTAAGACACACACACACACACACACAAACACACACACACACACACACACGGTCAGATGAAAGGTGACCTGCACTCTCTCTGCTCTCAGTCCACATCCTCACTTTTCTGTCCAGGTGGTTTCTGAAACTCTCTGTCCAGCGTTTAAAAAAAGGTCAAAGTAAAACAAACAAAAGAGAAATAAACAGTTGAATCTCTTCCTCTTTGTCAAACAGTGAGCTGGTTCTTCGGCTCCTCTGCCAGATTACCACACTCTTTTGAATCTCAGCAGTTCGAAGTTTATAATCCTTAAAATATTTATAAAATAATAATAATGGTCAACATTTTTTCCAACAATAGACATTCAGTGTATTTATGTGCAGTAACCAAGTCTCTGTACACTGGATTTCCCCTGTTAGTGGTGAAGTCCGTCAAGCCTCAAATCACCGGACTGAAACACAAATGCAAGTTGGAAACTGCAATTGGATCGACGTACCACCAAGGACGAAGTGCTGATGCAGCATTAAAGAATGAGTGTTGCTGTTTTTGCTATCACAATTTGAAGATAAAACTGGTAACAGCGTTCAAGGCAGAGCTCAGTGGCGCAGGAAGCCAAGTTCAACTGCTGCATCTTAAAAAATGATCGGCACTGCATTATGGGCCCCATAGAGCCAGCTACTTCTGATTTAAAGTCAGGCTAACATTAAAGTGTAAGTCCGGCATAATTGGACCACATGTCTTTTTTGGCATAAATATGCATCAAATAATTGTTTTAACACCTATTAACAGAGAAATCTCAGAGAGACACTAACAGCCATGACATGGCTAACACTGATTAGCTCGGGGCGGAGCGCCAAACGCATCCGAAGCGGCCCAAACAAGTCAAGTACCGAGTTTAGTTCTATTGAACTTCAACAGAACTAAACTCCAGTGCCTGTACATATGAACAGAGCTGGCTGCTATGGCTTGTAGCATCGAAAAATAGTCTTTTTTAATACATTCCGGGTTCGCAACGATGTGGTGCTTTGTTTTATGTGTAGGGACTGTTAAGTGCTATGCTACTGCAGATGTTTGGTGCTATTTTGAGCAATATTAGTGGTTAAAAAAAACAAGATTTTGGATGGTTCGGCGCTCCGCCCCGAGCTAATCAGTGTTAGCCATGGCTGTTAGTGTCTCTCCGAGATTTCTATGTGAATAGGTGATCACTCAAAAAACCTGTCTTAATGGCCTATATGATGAATATTCATGCCGAAAAAGACCATGGAGTTCAATTTCACCGGACTTACACTTTGAATAACCAACTTTAGTCATTATGCAGGGGTTCTGGCACAAATTATCCACTGAACCGATATCTTTTTTTCCATGTAAGTCAAGGGGAAAAAGTCTTTTGGGTCCCAAAGGCATCTCGTGACAGACCCGGTAGTTGCAATTCCCCTGTTCTTCAAAGCCCTGAACACTTCCTGGGGGCCTGGGCTCTAAGCCAATGGTGTCAGGCATGGCAGGCCTTATGCCAGCGCTGTACATCTGGTGAGTCAGACTAGGTTCAACACGACTGATCCCAAAGGACAGGACCCCGATCACGACCAGAAGGCCATTTCCTACACCCGAGAAACATTCCTGCACCATTTTTTGACAGGGGATCTGAAAATAACGGAACAAGAAGCACTTCTTCTATATATATAATATCTAATATCTTCTAATATAGAGATACAGCAATCACCTCAGTTCATATGGTTGAATGGGATTGATTCTTGAACATTATTAAGTAGTGATTATTGACGAGCCAGTCTGCTCTCAGTGTGAACAGAAACAGTTTTGACAGAATCATTTCGGATCACACTCAGATGACCCCAATCCTCTCATATATACAATTAACATTGTATGTTTTAAATAACACACACACACACACACACACACACACACACACACACACACACACACACACACACACACACACACACACACACACACACACACACACACGCACACACACTTCAGGACACTGTGACTTCTGCCTTTAAATAGCTGCTCTGCTCCATCAGGACCTGACACTTACTGTTCAAGGACAAAGTCTACATGCTTTCACACTAAAATCCATCCCTGAACGGTTGCAGCTAACAAAGGTGCAGACGTGAGCGGCCCCGTCACCTGACACACTGTTCAGACAATGAATCACCTCGCTGTTTTACTGTCTTAAACATGAGTGAACACACAAGTGAAACTCCTCTCTGAGGAGGGTGTAGATGTTGCATATCGAAATTGTTCATGTTGAGATCACAACAGAAAAAGCAGCAGCAGCGCCATCATAAGTTTTAGTTTAGGTTCCCTCTGTTAAAGAAACATTGTGTACCAATTTCTCCCCGTTAACATAGGTCGACACTTTGGGAAATGCTTTTATTTGCTTTCTTGGAGGAGCTGCTTGGCTTAGCTTAGCATAAAGACTGGAAACATAGCGCACAAAAACGTGATATCATTTGTGATTAAATGCTGTAATTGATTCTGTTTCCTGCCCAAACAGGAAAGCACAGAGATAAACCAGATGTTCTTCCATTACAGACGGTCAGGGATTAGCAGACACATACACACACGCACGCAAACACACACACACACACACACACACACACACACACACACACACACACACACACACACACACACACACACACACACACACACACACACACACACACACACACACACCACTGGAGGTACGTTTCCCAGCAGGCTGTGCAGGATTTGGTGGGACATGATTGGTTGAGCCAGAAGGGGATTGTGAGATTGGGATTATAATCCGTGTGTGTGTGTGTGTGTGTGTGTGTGTGTGTGTGTTTGTGTGTGTGTGTGTGTGTGTGTGTGTGTTGTAGCTAGTATATAATCTGTGGTCTAACAATAGAGATTACTACTCAGTTCTGTCTCTCAGGAAAACACTGAACTACTGACCTCAGTGTGTGTTTGTGCGTGTGCATGTGCGTGTGCATGCGTGTGTGTTCGTGTGTGTGTGTGTGTGTGTGTGAGAGAGTCACTGAGGTGAACATCAACATGCAAAAGATACACACCTTGAGACATGCAAAGCTATATTTTGAACTGAGCATCATATGTGTAATTCATGGTACCATTCAAACAAGAGAAAAAAATCATTTGTCTCTTCGCCTCTCTTATTCCACTGCAAACCATAGTTTCTATCCAAATGTCGCTCACATTTCCAGAAAATCACCAACAGAAGTTTAATAATGTGCATTTCTATCCACTACTGTTGTGCAAATATTAGGAGCTGGATGCATCGAGATAAAGCAAACTCTCCTGTAGGGTTTTCATTTTCATTAAACCTTAACAGAAGAAGAGGGAGTAAGAAGATGACGTAAATATAAGAGCACCAGGCAAACCTCGATCGATGAAAAACCATCGCACTACAAACACACTCTACAGCTACAACATGGTGAGTATCTGTGGTATCCACAGTAGAAGTTGAAGACTTGAAGCTGCTTGCCCCGAAAGACGAGAAGATGGCTATGACATCACTTCCTTCTCAACATGCTGACTTATCAAACATTCAACAGCTGCTCCATTCAACTAATGGAAGAAGAAACACGAGACACAGAAACGCACAACTCAGTGGGCAGGTAAGTTAGTCTACACTCGGAGAGGAGGATGCAGAGTAAAGTTGTGTCTTTCTATACGTCACCTTCACACTAAGGACACTGTGACTCTGTGTGTTTGGCAAGATTAACTCTGCCGTTATTTTCCGCTGACGCGCAGAAGTGGTCTGAGAGTAATGTCTAAGCCAGCAAAATCTGAAAACAAATCTTTATGGTTTTGAGCCTCAATCCACATTAAGCCACAGCTGAAAATAGTCCCTGATAAATGACCTGTTCCCTCCTCACCGAGTAACATTTGCTAAAAACTACATGAAACGATGTATTTGTGAGACTTGTTTTTTTGAAAGATGTACTAGATGTTGTACATACTAAGACATATAGAGTGCCACAGACAGGGGAGGGAAGTATTTAGAGATGCAGAGACACATTGTTGATCTTTTAATGAGATTTGCTTACAAAATACAGCAAATAATTATATATAAATCTTTCCGTCTGCTCTAATTTTCTCTTTGGACACTTGTGTGAATATAATCTATCGCACAATACAGTTGGTGCCTTTCCTGCATTGAAAAAACAAAAAGATATTCAAAAGGAAATTCAAGAAACGAAACAGGACTGACAATGTAGGCTCAAGCTAATCACACCTACCCTTTTAACGTATACTATTATCATCTGCATCCCTAATAACTAAAATACATTTTGATGAACACAGCTGTTTTTTGTGTGTCCAAACAGTATTATGTAACATTTTTCAACTTTAAGCCGAAAGGGTCGCATTAGAAGAGACTTTCCTTCTCACTGATTGCAGTTTATGATGTCAGGTTTTAAATATACGGCGCATGAACTCTTAAAAGACTTTCATCAGTATTTTGCAATTGATACAACAGACTTTTACCTATTTTCTCCTTCTCACATTCATTATCATTAGCCTGTGCTCTCATGTAAACCCCACCGATCCAAAGACAAGTCTGTTGTCATGACTTCACCCAGTCTTTGTGCTAAATTAAGCTAACATGCTGCTGGCTGTACCTTCATAGATATGAGAGGGGTAAAAACAACCTCAAAACACCACCGCACCGCACACCACCGCAACATTTTCAGATTCAGGTGGATTATCGTGGGCGTGGCCTGTCTCTTCCAGAGGTTAAACTCTTGACTGAAAACTGGTAACGTAGTGTGTGTGTAGGTGTGCGTGTGTGTGTCAGTGTGACCTTCACAACCTCAGTGTGTGTGTGTGTGAGTGTGTGTGTGTGTGTGTGTGTGTGTGTGTGTGTGTGTGTGTGTGTGTGTGTGTGTGTGTGTGTGTGTGTGTGTGTGTGTGTGTGTGTGTGTGTGTGTGTGTGTGTGTGTGTGTGACTGTGTAATACCTCAGAGACACACGTTGCAGGGAACACTTCATCACTGCCGTCCTATTTACACACACTTCAAGTAAACTTTTCCTTTATACAAACTTTAAACTCTCTCTCTCTCTCTCTTTCTCTCTATCTCTCTCCGCCTGACTCTCTCTCTCTCTCTCTCTCTCGCTCTGTCTCTCTCTCTCTCTAGGCCTCTAATTGCATTTTTGATGATAATCATCCGATCACATTTCATTACGGTCATCACTTCCTCTTCATCACATGACGGAAAATTAATGAAAGCTTCCTGAGACGACACAGGGAGCAGGTGCACACACACACACACACACACACACACACACACACACACACACACACACACACACACACACAAACACACACACACACACACACACACATACAGGTAACTCCATAAATCACAGCCGACAGAATGGGAGTAATGAGGTGGCTAGCTGTTAGCGCTCTGTAGGGTAGACAGCTCCTAGCTAGGGTAGCACACACACACATGCGCAAACACACACACACACAGACACGCACACACACACACACACACACACACACACACACACACACACACACACACACACACACACACACACACACACACACACACACACTCTCTATATTACTGCTACAGTGACAGTAAAAATACCTGCGGGAAAACGGCTGTTACACAACACATGTAGTGTTTGTGTGTCGTCAACAACAAAACTACTGAGCGAGCACAAAACTTTTTTGACCGGTGATCAGATTTAACAGAAACACTGATTCTCTTTAGTTTTTCTTAAAGCGATACAGTTCAGCATTTTTCCTTTGCCGAGAGTCGGATCTAGAGAACCTGGAGCCAGGAGGCAGTGCATAGCATGAAGAGCTTAGCATGAAGACTGGATAGAAAAAATAGTCTGACAAAAACAACGCAATGTTGTTTTCACAATTCAGCTTTTGTATGGATTAAACAAACAATATTTGACCTGTTAATTGGTGCTGGCAGGTGGATTTTGTTACAGTTTGACAGAGCGAGAGTGTTACCAGTCTTTATGCAGGATACTGGATGTCGCTTCATATTTAACATACATACTGTACGTGACGGTGGTATCAATCTTCTCATGTCTGTGATAAAGCAAATTGAAAAAGTAGATATTCTGTAGGTTGATGTTAATGGAATATTGATGAATCAGTCACGCCTCTGCTCTTTTAACAGAACAGCTATAAAGTTGCTACGATGAGCTCATTACACCTGCTGTCAGTCCATTCAGTGTGTGTGTGTGTGTGTGTGTGTGTGTGTGTGTGTGTGTGTGTGTGTGTGTGTGTGTGTGTGTGTGTGTGCGCTCTGCAGGTCTCCAAACTGATCTGTCCTGACGTAACAACATGCTGCTTCTCAATCTGCCCACTGTTGGAGTCCTGGCACACACACACACAAACGCAGTGTTTAGTGATGCTGTCATGTTCTATAAATAGGTAAAAAATTGATTTGTGTGGAGGAGAACAAGCGGGAGAGAGTGTGCGATACACTAGGATAAATGTATCTTTACTGTACAAATGGACAATGCAAACTAACACTAAGCGGTTAGAGTGGACTTAAAGCAATAGACACACCTTCAATACAGTAACAGTTCATCAGTGCATCCTAACGATCCTTTAACCAGTTTACCGTTACATTAGTACGGTCTAACAACTAGCCAATATAGTCTTACAACAAATTACAGTAGTAGAATAGTTAAATCACGGACAAACAGTAGGTTAATACTGAATAAGAAACCAGTTAATACAGTCTAAGCGTCGTTAACGGTCCAGTAGCAGGTTAGTATTGACCATAGAATGAGTAGGAAAGAGATCCCTGTTCTAAACAACCCAGCAGCTGCCACTCATATGTCTACCATTGCCATTGCCATTGCAATTCAATTCAATTCAATTCAATTCAATTCAGTTTTATTTATAGTGCCAAATCAGAACAAAAGTTATCTTAGGACAGACTAGGTAAAGACCACACTCTATGACTTATTTATGATTTACATAGACCCAACAATTCCCCCGTAGAGTACGGTGGCAACAAAAACCTTCACTATAACAGGCAGGAACGTCAGACAGACCCAGCTCTGTGGAGGACGGACATCTGTCTGCACCGGTTGGGGAGGAAGAAAAGGAGAGAGAAAGAGAGAAAAGACGGACAGATGGACAGAGAGAGACAAAGACAGACACAAAGACAGAGACAGACACACTTCCAGTAACTATAATAATATCTATGGTAATGTGAATATGACTTATATGTTATGGCAGTTAATACAGCTTGAGTGCAGCAGGCTGACTTTCGTATAAACTTCAAATAAATCAACTTGCGGCCAGTCGCGGACTCACTGAGGTGAGGTTTTGCAGTAATGAGCAGCGAGTGTGTAGTAACCATAGACTGTATAAAAAATTACGTAGCCTCTCTGTCGGGGTCCGTTCTCTCAACTTGATCCAATCCTACTCACCTACGGGAGTCGCCATCTGGTCAGACTTTGAGGGAGGGAGATACGTCCATCTGGTTGACGTATACCTCTGAGGAGAAGTGAAGGTCAGCAGCTAGCTGTCACTCAAGAGGTCACGCCCCTAATTATTCATCAACATTAACCTCCAATAAAATAAAAACTAGCCTGGTACAAATACATTCACCCCCCTCAGTGTTGTCATGGAGATATGACCTAAACATACAGACTGGAATGTTTCTTTTATACCAGGCCTTAAACAGGTTTAATGATGCTGTGAAAACGGCCTGTTTAACATAAAGGTCAATGAGAAACTGCTCTATTGTGCAAACTACTCCTAGTGGACACTCGGAGAACTGCTGTTTTTGGCGTTTCCTTTTTGGATCAACCAGGAAGTCGCTGTGGTGGGGGCTTGGTAGTAACGTTACGTAACAAAGCAGTCGCTAAATGAGTCAAATATTGCAACATATCGTCAGATATGTGACAACTTTGTTTGGCCCATTTTCTGTAACTAGTGCAGCATGAGCGCATGGTGGAAATAGCACTTAGCAGACAGCTGGCTAGTTAGCTAGCTTGCTAATTCCACCCAAGCATCAACCTCCGGTGCTGAAAAAGGAAGCCAATGCAGAAGTGCCAAAAATAGTTTCTTGAATAGCCACTTGATGCTGGCTCCAAAAGCAAGTCAATTCCCATTAACCACCATGTTGAAAAGTCTAACTTTACAGCAGAAATAAACACGTTTGCAGCCTGGTCGGTGAGCTGACGACCTGACTGGACCTTGAGCTCAGTGTGAATGTGTTACCTCTCCTCCTCAGACTGTCTTAATTAAGTTGATAAGTATACACTAGACTCACAGACTGAAGGTCCAAAGGAGGAAAAGCACTGAGAGGAGGAAGGAAGGAAAGGAAAGGACAAAATGATGGAGGTCTCTTTATTTCATATTGGACGGCTGCACAGACAGAAGCACTGAAATCTGTTTGCAGGTCGAAAAAAGAAAAGCAGGTGAGGAAGAAAAGAGGGAGGCGAGGTAGGGAAGGAAGGGAGGAGGCGAGGTAGGGAAGGAAGGGAGGAGGCGAGGTAGGGAAGGAAGGGAGGAGGCATTTTAGGATGAAAGTCAGTCTTCAGGTCTGATTCTGTGCGAGCTGCAGGGGGCGCTACAGTCCAGCTGACCAGGTGTCACTATCATCGACTGATCAACACACACACACACACACACACACACACACACACACACACACACACTGCCACCTATGTGAAAATTAACAACATCTCCATGACAAAAAGAGAGAAAGAGAGTGGACAACTCTGGATAATTCGAATAGTGTGTGTGTGTGTGTGTGTGTGTGTGTGTGTGTGTGTGTGTGTGTGTGTGTGTGTGTGTGTGTGTGTGTGTGTGTGTGTGTGTGTGTGTGTGTGCGTGTGTGTGTGTGTGTGTGTGTGTGTGTGTTTGTGTGTGTGTGTGTGTGTGTAGGCTTTGTAAGGGATTATCCGACAATAATGAAACATGTTTAATACACACACAAGATTACACTGTCTGTCTGTCTGTCTGTCTGTCTGCTCGCCCCTTCAGCCC